>NC_134018.1:22825834-23125834 GCF_040712315.1 Castanea sativa
AATCTTTGCGATTAAGTTAAAGAGGAGGACCTGGGCCAAGCTCGTCACCTTGGACATAATCCACTGGTACTGTCACGGTCCCGAGCCAATCGAAGTTGCTTGTCGCTACAACGATCAAGCCCACAAGCATAAGACCATCTCCCTTAATCTTATTTTTCTACCAAATTGCAATTTTCCTAACTCGTTCTTTCCGTCCATGTAGAAACAGAAGACGGCAGACGGAGGGCCTTCATAAAGGCGCAGGCTGCAGCTAAGAAAAAATAGGAGGGTAGCTTGCCCCCTAAACCTATCGCTCAGATCCCTCTGTCTATGAAGAGGCCGTCGAAGAAATCTGATCGTCCCCCGAAGAAGCTTAAGGCAACAGAGCCAACTGTCGGGAGAAAGACCGAAGCTAAAGAGACGGCCATGCTTCCTGGCCCAGAAAAGGCAAGGGCTTAATGAAGGCTCAGGTTCTCGACTCCCCAAAGCCACCTGTCCTTCTCTGCGAAGACTCCCAGTATGCCCTTGAATAGTTGTCATCCATCATTAAGGGAGAAGACAATGAGGATTTAGGCAAATATGTGACGGAGGCGATGGGGGAGACATGGCTCTTTAGCGCCATGCAAGTAAGTTCTGTTTCCTTCCATCTCTTTTTATTTGTCAACATATCTCCGTCACCCTTTCAGCCCTTCCATTGTTCTGCAGGGTTTGGTGATGATGAAGGGTCTAATGGGTTGTTGCCTTTCCCATGAGACAGCCTTGGAACGGGTTAGGACACAAGCAAAAAAGACCGCAGTGGAGCTACAGGCATGGAAAGGGTTCCAAGAGAAGAAGCTTGCTCTGTCTGAGCAAGTGAGGAGCGAACTAGAGAAGCAGACGGAGGTTTGAGAAAGGTCCTAGAAGACAAGGAGAAAGAGATTGCAACCACCAAAGACCAGCTCCGTCTGGCTAAGGAGGAGGTGATACAAGAGTATTGCGACTCCAATGCCCTTCTGGTGAAGCTCGGCAACTCGTTCACGGACGGGTTCGACGACTGCTTCCATCAAGTAAAGGCGTCTTACCCAGACCTGGACCTTTCTCACATCTCCATAAATCCTCAGGCCCAGACACCAGCCCAGCTCATCTACTCTGAGAGCATAAATGAGTTATTTAATGATGACACCATCGCTGACCCCCAAGGTGAAGAGGAGACATCTCCGGCAGCTCAGACATCCCCCGTTGGTGGCGACGCCTGTCTAGTCGAGGGTGATGAGAAGACCAAAGATGGAGAAAATCAAACTTTGTTTAACTTGAATTTTCTTTCTTTTTCTTTGTAAAAATATCTTAGTAGAACAATCTTTATTTTGCCGTCACCTACTCTTGGGACCATTATGTTGACATTTCGCCCCTTATGGGCTTTTTACTATGTATTCGATGTTTATTAATATATGTATGTTTGCCCTATGCTCTTCTCTTTTATGTTTAATGGCTACATCCGTCCACTTTATTCGTTGTTTAGGCTTAGTGAAAATTTGCTCATCCCTTTGGACGAACCCGTCCACTTTTGTGGACTTAGTAAAATAAGACCCATCATTTTAGGATGATCTGTTCACTTTGGACTTGATGCGAATTCGTCCACTTTTGCGGACTCAATGAATGAAATTCGAACCTTTAGGACGACTTGTCCACTTTATGGACTTGGTGAAAATGAGTCATCCCTCTAGGGCAAACCCGTCCACTTTTACAAACTTAGTGAATGAAATTCAAACTTTTAGGACGACCCGTCCACTTTATGGACTTGGTGAAAATGACTCATCCCTTTTGAATGAACCCGTCCACTTAGTGAAATAAAACTCATCCTTTTAGGATGACCTGTCAACTTTATGGACTTAACAAAAATTGTTCATGACTTTTGGGTGGGCCTATGGCCTTAATGGATAAAATTTGTCCTTTTAGGACGATCCGTCCATTTTATGGACTCGATGGAGATTGCTCATCCCTTTGGGATGAACTTGCCCACTTTTGTAGACGTAGTGAAATAAAACTCACCCTTTTAAGATGATCTGTCCACTTTAGGGTCTTGATGAAAATTGCTTCATCCTTTTGGGATGAACTTGTCCACTTTATGAAAAATATAACCGTTGTCATACACACTTTATTTCTGAATAATCTCCTCTTATTGTGATGGATATGAAAGTAAAAATTGTTCTTAAAAATAATAGAATTGCCCCTTAGGCTTAAAGAGTACTGTAGATAGTAAAAACTAAGAGAGGGAATAAACTGGAAAATGAGGAGTGTCATTTCTTCGGATCCTTATCTACTGGTAGTATTTCTTCAGGTGGTCGGTGTTCCATGGGTGGTGGAGCTTTTTTCCATCTAGTGTCTCGAGGTGGTAGGTGCCCTTCCTATGCCATGATGCAATTCTGTATGGTCCTTCCCAATTTGGTTCTAGCTTTCCCTGTGAGGGGTCTTTTGTGGTGCTCGTTACTCTTCTTAAGACGAGGTCTCCTACCTAGAAGTCCCTGCTTTTCACCTAATAGTTGTAATGTCTGGCCATGAGGTTTTGGCACCATGCTAACCTTTGTTCAGTCGTCGCTCTGACCTCATCACTATATCCAGCTGTAGGCGCATTGCCTCATCATGGTTCGCTACTTTGTAGCTTGTGAGTCCCACCTAGGCCGGGATGACCGACTCGTTGTCAAGTCAAAACGGTGTCTCTCCTATAGGTGTCCTTGTTGTCGTCCTGTACGCCCATAGCACGCTTGGCAATACTTTCGACCAGATACTCTTTGCCCCCTTGAGACGAGTCTTGATGATTTTCAGCAAGGATCGGTTCGTGACCTCAACCTGTCCGTTGCCCTGAGGGTGCGCAGGTGACGAATAGTGGTTTTTGATCCCAAGTTGTGAGCAAAAGTCTCTGAATCCGTTGTTATCGAACTGTTTTCCGTTGTCCGAGACTAGGACCCTAGGTATACTGTACCTGTAAACGATGTTCCTCCATACAAAACTGCGAACATTCTTTTCCGTGATGGTAGCGAGGGTTTCGGCCTCTACCCAATTGGTGAAATACTCTATGCTGACTAGTAGGAATTTCAGCTACTTGACCGCTGTAGGAAATAGTCCCATGATATCAAGCCCTCATTGAGCAAAGGGCCACAGGGCCGTCATTGGGGTGAGGTCCTCTGTCGGTTGCCTGATGAGGTTGCCAAACCTCTGACACTTGTCACATTTTCTAACGTACGCTTGAGCATCCTTCTGCATAGTGGGCCAATAATATCTGGCCCTAATCAGCTTATGAACCAAGGACCGTGATCCTGAGTGGTTCCCGCACACCCCTTCATGGACCTCTTTCATGACATAGTTTGCTTCATCGAGGATGTGACACCTCAAATACGGGCGGGAGAAGCCTCTTTTGTATAAGATATCCTTGATCAGTACAAATTGTGCAGCGTAGACTCTCAATTGTGCAGCGTAGACTCTCATTATTATCAGGCAGCACGTTGTCTTTTAGGTAGGAGATAATTGGTGTCGTCCAGTTGTCCTTGATACCTTTCTCTTGCACATTAACTGTGTTTATTATTGGTGAGTACTAAACAAAGAAGAGTACCTGATCGGGGGAAGACATGCTGTCTGCTGATGCCGCCTTGGCAAGGCGGTCAGCTTATTCGTTCTCCTCCCTTGGGATTTGGACGAATTCAGCTTTGATGTCTTGCATCTGATTCTTCACTTGTCTGAGGTACTCCTTCATCTGTTCTTCTCTACATTCATAATCGCTAGTAATCTGACTGGTGATCACTTGGGAGTCACAACGCACTATCGCATCTATGGCCTCGCTGCTTGTGCAAGATCCAGTCCTACTATCAAAGCTTCATACTTGGCTTCATTGTTCGTTATGGGGAAGTTAAGCCTGATCATGCACTCAACCTCGTCTCCTTTTGGACTGAGAAGTACTATACCGGCTCCTCCTACATGTTTATTTGCCGACCCGTCCGTGTGAATCACCCATTGGGGGTTCCTTTTTGCCCCCTGTTCATCGATGTGGGTGACTTCAGCAATGAAGTAGGCAACAACCTGTCCTTTTATGGCCGTACGTGGATGATACTATATGTCAAACTCACTCAGCTCAATTGCCCATAACGTCATTCATCTAGCTGCCTCTGGACTGCTCATCACTCTTCGAAACGGTTTTTTTTGTCAAGACAACTACAATATGGGCCTAGAAGTATGGTTTGAACTTGCGTGCTGCAGTTACCAATGCGAAGGCGAGCTTCTCCATAGGTGATTACCTCTCTTCTGCCCCTCGTAGCGCTGGGCTTGTGAAGTAAATAGGTTTCTAGGCCCCGTCCTTTTCCCTGACTAGAGTTGCACTGAAAGCAGTTGAGGAGACGGCTAAGTAGAGAAAGAGCTTCTCTCCTAGTCTGGGTGGGTTTAGCAAAGGTGGGAAAGAAAGGTATGCCTTTAGCTCCTCGAATGCTCGTTAACACTCAGTTGTCCATTCAAAGGCTTTTTTAATGTGCGGAAGAAGGGGAGGTACTTATTAATTTTCTTTTGAAACGAATCTGTTTAATGCTGCAATCTTGTCGTTCAAGCTCTGTACCTCCTTGATGGTTTTTGGCGGGGCTAACTCTATGATAACTCGAACCTTGTCCGGGTTGACTCCGATACCCTTCTGGGTTACCATGAATCCCAGGAACTTCCCTGTTGTCACTCCAAACGTACACTTGCTTGGATTCATCTTCATGTTATAGCGCCTTAAAGTCTTGAATGTCTCCTTTAGATCGTCCAGGTGGTCATCCCCCCTTATGGTTTTTATCAACATGTCGTCCACGTATACTTCGACGTTTCTCCCAATCTGGTGCGCAAACATTTTGTTCACAAGCCTTTGATACGTTACGCCTGCGTTCTTAAGGCCGAACAACATCACTTTATAACAGAAGAGACCCTGGCTTGTGACGAAAGAGGTTTTCTCCTAGTCAGCTTCATCCAGCTTTATTTGGTTGTACCTAGAAAATGCATCCATGAAGCTCAGCAACTGATGTCTTGCAGTTGAATCCATCAGGATATCAATCCTTGGGAGTGGGTAGCTGTCTTTGGGGCACGCCCTGTTCAAGTTTGTGAAATCCACGCGTATTCTCCACTTTTCGTTGGCTTTCTTAACCATAACCACGTTGGCCAGCCAGTTGGGGTAGTACACTTCTTGTATAAATCTTGCCTCCTGCAGCTTGCAAACCTCCTCTGCTATGGCTCGGTCTCGTTCTTAAGCGAAAACCCGCTTCTTCTGGCGGATGGGAAGGAAAGATATGTTCAGCTTGTGAACAATGACCCAAGGGTTGATTCTGAGCATGTCTTTATAGCTCCAAGCAAAGACGTCCTAGTTCTCTCTTAGAAATGATATTAAGGCTTGACGGACTAGTAGGCTATCAAGAGTACCTATTTTTGTTGTCTGCTTAGGCCTGGAGTCGTAAAGGATCACCTCTTCTATCCTTTCTATTGGCTCCGTCACCGTTTGCCATTCCTCTATACACATCGTTGGTAAATGGTCGTCCATTTCTAGCATGGTGAACTTGATTATTAGGTGGTAGGTGAAGGTTATGGCCTTCCATGAATTGAGGGTAGGGTGGCCCAAGATGGCATTGTAAGCAGCTGAATAGTCTACTACCAGCAATGTAACATCCTTAGTGATCTACTGGGGGTAATCGCCAATTATGATGGGCAAGATGACCGTGCCTAGTGGGTATACTCTTATTCCTCCAAACCTAACGAGTGGTGCGTCAGTTGGAATCAACTGTTCTCTCCCGATCCTCATTTGCTGGAATGCTGGGTAGTAAAGTATATCGGCAGAGCTGCCGTTATCCACTAGGACCCTATGAGTGTTCTAGTCACCAATCAGTATACTTACAACAAGCACGTCGTCATGTGGGTGATGGAGACGTCGAACGTCTTCTTCCAAGAACCTAATCACTGGGTTGTCGATGCACGCCATCTTTGGGACCAAACTTGTCAGCTAGACGTTCTGAACCAATCAGAGGTAGGTCTTGTGCGCCTTCTTGGTTGAACAGGAAGTTGCGGTGCCCCCTACAATCATCCTTATGTCCCTTACGGGTGGTTTAGGGCACTCACTTTCCCTCTGGGAGCCCTGCTCCTGTGGCTGGTTTGTTTTCTCTTTGTTGATGAACCTTTGCAATTTCCCTTGCCTTATTAAGGCTTCTATTTGCTGCTTCAAATCGTAGCATTCGGACGTGTCGTGGCCATGGTCCCGATGGAAGCGGTAGTACTTGTCCCTGGACCTCTTGTTGGGGTCACCTTTCAGCTTGTCAAGAAACGTCAATGATCCTTCTTCCTTGATCTGCATAAGTACCTAATCGATGGGGACGTTGATGGGGGTGAAGTTTGCGAACCTTGCCGCGGGGGTCTTGGAGCACCTATCCTCTCATCTGTCTCCCATCCTCGTGGCCTTCCGTCCTTTATCCTGTCTTTCCCTCTTCCTAGGTTTCTCCTCTCGCACGAGTAGTGCGTCTTTCGCGTTCATGTATTTGGTAGCCCTATAAACCATGTCTGACATGGTCTTCGAGTCACCCTTGTATAGGAAAAACAAAAACTTACCCTTCTGCAGTCCATTGGTGAATGCTGCTACGAGTATCTTCTCGTTTGCTTCATCGATCGAGAGGGCCTCCTTGTTGAAGCGGGTGATATAAGATCTTAGCGTCTCATCTTCCCATTGCTTGATATTCATTAGGCACGCCTCAACTTCTTGTATATGTGCCCCTCAATAAAGTGCGAGGCGAACTAGGCGCTCAACTCCTTGAACGTACTGATAGAGTTCGGCGTTAGCTTGCTAAACCATACTCTTGCAGGACCTCTCAATGTTGTGGGAAAGGCCCGGCACATGATTTCGTCTGCTACACCCTGTAGGTGCATGAGGGTCTTGAACGTCTCCAGGTGGTCTAATGGGTCATTTGACCTATCGTAGGCCTCTATTTGCGGCATGCGGAAATTCGGCGGGAGAGTGAACGAAGTAACGGGTGCAGTGAAAGGTGAATCCGTCCGGTGCACTAGTTCGTCGAGATCACTGGATACCTGTCCTCTAAGGGCGTTCATCATCAGATCCATTTGTTCCCTCATCATCTGCATATCTGCGACCAGGTTCGCTTGGGCGATATCCGTGGCCGTCGGCCTACTTACAGTGTTGCTGCCTTTCGGCCCTTCCCTATTTTGCCTATCGTTGGCATGCGGAAGGCTATTGCCTTCCTGCTCCTCTTCTTGATTTCGGGGTTCGGCGTCACTCCGTCGCAACTACTCTTCTAAGTCGTGGTTCTGCTTTGTGAGGCATTCCACGACCGTAGCGAGAGTCTGGATCTATCTTTCAAGGATCACGGCATGTGGCTCGTCTCCTTGGTTGTTTGTGGTGGTTGCCATTGAGTGAGTAAGCACCATGCAACTCTTCGTTCGGGAAGTTGCTTATCTACTCTGCTTCTTTCCAGAGACGGCGCCAACTAATGATGCTGAAAATCGTTAGTAAGCTACACAGTCGTCACGTGCTCGAAATAACACCTACACAACACTAAAAAGAGAAGACCTCAAGAGAGCCCCGGTGTGGTACTAGCCTAATACTCTCCGAATGTTAAGTCAGAGAAACTTTCACAACTCTAGAGTGCCAGAGCTGGGATGAATTATTTGTACCTGCTTTCTGAAGGGTTTGGCCTTTTTATAGTAGTGGAGAACCGACCTTGGTTCCTTGGCGGAGAGGAATATTTTCTTGTAGAGAAGATCTTCATAAATGTGCATATTTAGTGGGGTTCTTTCCATACAAAGATTCTGTAGCCTAGAGTTGATCATGAAGCACAAGTTATTTCCATTTGGGGTTCTTTGAGGACCAAACAAACCATGTGGGTGCCACATGGTTTCTGGCCACTGTCCACCTTAGTGTCCATCTACCATCCTGTTTGTCCATTAGGGTTAGTCCGTCCACTCACCGTACGTCGTCGAGTTACCCACTCTTTTCATCCGTCACCCTAGTGCAACGGTCCCAAGTCGTTTTTGTAAAATCTAACTGTCTATCTTAATTTTATCCCCTTCACTTATTTTCCATATATTTCCATTGTTTGGTTCTGCAGAAGCTGCAGGTCTGATCAGTCCCCCATCAAAGTTTGTAGTAGGAGTTAATCGTTGATAAGTTAACGTCATGCTAATTACCCATCTCTGGCTCCTTTTCAGTAGAGGTGGAAAGATTGAAGGAATAGTGAGCCCTGGGGGCACTAAAGGAGCATTTCTCGTGCTTTATGGGCATTACAGAATATGCATTTGTTAAACAAAAAGGTCAACACCCACGTACACATAGCTAGGGTTAGAGTTCTCAACAAGGAGAACCCATTCTATCGGTAAATTATGTGGTTATTGAGGTGAAGATCAAGGAGATTCCAATATCAAGTTGCTGAGATTTTAGTTTTGCTTAAAAGTTTCAAGTGTTCTTAGTAAGGTTTTTCAAAGTTGATGCACAAAAGGTATGATTCTTTAAACCTTAATATGAATATTCAAAAGTGCATGTGTTCTAGCATCATAAAAGTAAATCTTATTTGTCTTCTGTTGCACATGTTTTGTTTGAGTTGCAAATAGTTGTCCAACATATGCCATATCCATGCTACTGTAAATTCTACGTCCATTTAAGTTGCCTTGGTCCAATATACTTTGACCAAAAGCATGCTTTTCAAATTTTGGATGAGATCATGTTATGGTATATTCCATTTGTCGAAATTACTAGTTTCCACGTAAGATTCGGACACCATAGTCTTAGACTAGGACAACCCCTTAATTTGGAAATGAATTGGTTTCATATTTAGACTATGTCTTAATTAAATAGTTTAAATGGGTGTTTAAATTGTGATTTAAGAGTATATTAAATTAAAAATCAATAATTAAACTTTGTCAAAATTAATCCAATGGTGGATTTGTCAAAGTTCACCTCCAACTTAAGGCTACAAGATTGTAACCTAAGGTTACAACCAATTTTGTAACTGAACTGGACGTTTATTAATGTTTAAGAATATGATAATATATCAAAGTTGATAATTTTATATTTAATAAATTTATGAGTTATGATTATTGTATCAATACTATAATTTGCCCTTCCTTTAAGAGTTTTGTAACTTAATTGACAGCTCTCCATACACAAAGTACTTGGAGTTTAGGGAGGAAATGGTTTGACTTGTGAGATTAGTAGCATATTGTAAATATTTTTTTTTTATAAAAAAAAACTCCTCATGTAATTTGAGTTTTAACCAAAGAAATTCCATTGGTTGGAAAAATAAAAACCCTCTAACCTAACCCCAAGCAAGTAGCCCCGAAGAGAGCACCTTAGCAAATGGGTTTTTTGGGCACCAAGGAGCCGTTGTCCTTTGAAAGTGAAAACCCTACACAATGCCATTTGCCAAGTTGCCAACACCCCATTTCACTCCCACCTTATGGAATGGAAAACTTGCCTATTTGGCGGCAACATTTGGTAGGGAAAAAAAAAATGAAAAGAAAAAAAAAAATGAAATTAGGCAAAATCCCACAAATATTCACCTCTTCCCCACCCCCTTCAAAAGCGCGTGCATTTCACACTCGAGAAATCACTGAAAAACACAAACCCTACTAGGCTACTACAAATCCCACAATAAAATCATAATTAGTTTTTCACTAAAAACTCTAAAGCCTTGACAAGAGCCCCCACCTTAATCACAAAACTCTCAATCTTACAGGCCCCTCCCACCTAAATGATCAAAAATAATAAAAACAAGTGATATACACGCGCGTGAGTGAAAAGATTAAAAAAGAAAAAGAAAAACATCATTGTTAAAAAAAAAAAAAAATTCCACTACACCCTCTCTCTCTCTCTCTCTGCTCACGCCCTAGTAGTCTTCCTTCCTATTAGTATTAAGCATAAGCAAAAGCAAAAGCAAAAGCAACAGCAAGAGAGAGAAAGATTTCTTCATTTCTGAGAGGAGACACACAAACTCTTCTTGTCAAAGCCTTTTTTTCCCTCTTTAACAATACAACCACAACCCAAACCCAAAGCCCCAAAACTTTTCCAGACTCAGAATCAAAAAAAAAAAAAAAAAAATCATTGGTAATTGATTTCCTAGGGTTTTTTTTTGCTTGTCTCTCGTTTTCCCTCACCTCATCATTTCCATCTCGGACCGATCCGACTCAGTAATCATTCGGTGAGTCACTCACTATAATTTGACAAAGAAGATCAAATTTTCTGTTTATATGTAAAAGCAAATATAAATATAAGCTCATATTGACGTATATACATAGCTATACATATATATATATATATACACGTTTGTTTTGTATATTTGTGGATTATTGTGATGCGATTGTCGTCGTGGAATCGAAGGATCACTACGAATCGGCAGTCGGGGCCTCGGCTTCGGACGAAGCACAAGAGGCTCGATGCCATATGTGAGGAGGAGTATAATCGGAATCATGTCGAACCGAATGAGGGGGACGGTGGAGGAGATGGGATGGGGGAGCTACGGAGAAGCTCGCGGGTGCGGCGTGCCCCGATTTTGCTGGATGTTTCGCCCCCTCCGGTGAAGAAGAGGCGGAAAATTGGGAATAGTGTGATGTTTATTGGTGAGAAGATTGTTAAGAGTGACTCTTCGCCCGTGCAGTCGCGGGGGAGTGCGGATCTTGGGGGTTTGGAGACCCCCGGGAGTTGGAAATCGAGGTTGAGATCAAGGGGGAGGAATGTAGGTTTTGGGGTTAAGGAGGAGAGGGGTTCACCGAGTGGGAAGAGGAAACTTTTTGTTGAGATTATGGAGGATGAGGAGGTGGTGGGGGGTGGATTGGATGAGAAGAAAGAGGAATTGGGAGGTGGGAAATCTACGGTAGTGAAGTCTAAGAGACCAGGGAGGGTTAAAGCGGAAAATGATTTGAGGGAAGGAGAGGAAGAGAATGAGTTGAATGGGATGAAGGAGAAGGGTGATGGGGAAGAAGTGGAGGTCATTGGTGACATGGGTGATGATGAGGGTAGGTCGGTTTTGGAAAGTGGAATGGGTGGTGGAGATGATATAGATATTGTGGTGGATGGTAATGCCACGGAGTTAGTTGTGGAAGAGGAGAGAGGAACATCGGTTGATTTGAGGTTGGAAGAGGGGTGTGTTGGCAATGACAATGTGGTAGGCATGGAACTTAGTGATAATCAAGTAGAACAATTAGTGTGCGGGAAGGAAGGAGAATGTCAAAGCCATGATGTAGAAGTTGTTGGAATATTGGCAAAGGAAGGAGAAGGTCAAAGTGATGACATAGAAGTTGTTGGAATATCGGCAAACCAAGTGGATAATGGAGGATCTCTTGATGGGAACGAATCTGATTTGGCTAAGGTTAATGACATACCTTCGGAAGATCAAAATGCTAAGAAGGTAGATAAGTCCAAATGTAATTTAAGTGATACGCTTGGCAAGCCACGTGTCAAAGAGGGTAGACGATGTGGTTTGTGTGGGGGAGGGACTGATGGTAAACCTCCAAAAAGGTTAATTCAAGATACAGGTGAGAGTGAAAATGAGGCATACAGTGGCTCTTCAGCATCAGAGGAGCCTAACTATGACTTATGGGATGGTTTTGGTGATGAACCTGGCTGGCTTGGCCGTCTCTTGGGTCCTATAAATGATCGCTATGGTATTGCTGGAATATGGGTTCATCAACACTGTGCTGTATGGAGTCCAGAGGTATGGTTCTTGACTCATAATTATTTCCTGGTTTCCTTGCATCATAAAACTATCAATATGTAGTCTCTTTTAATGTATATTTAGCATTAGGAATATGTAAATGCTGACTGTTATTGTTGTTGTTCTATGCTGTTCACTTGCTCATTTTTTATATTTATGTTTTTTTTTCCCTCTTTCCAATTTAAAGAAAATCCTGTCTACATGGATGATATAGATTGTTTAAATATTGTGGGATGTGAGACTTGCTATCATTCTAAAGTTGGAGTCCCTTACATGTTAACAAGAAATTGTTGTAGTGGTTCCCCTGCTGAAGTTCTTTGAGGCCCATTTTTACATTATATATGTGTTTCTACAGATCCCTTACATGTTATGTCCTGACAAATGTGTTTACAGTGGTATGGAACGTGCTGCAAGAGGAACAGCATTAAAATATTAATACAAAATCTCCACGAGTAAATGATTGTGTACAACTTGATTGTACATATATCCAAGCATTTATAAAAAATTCCCGATCCACTAAATACAGTGGTAAAAACTAAATTTGGCCAAGATAAGCTAAAAGTAATATATAATTAAAGATGTTGAACATCATCATGCAAAGCCAATGCATCAAAAGAATTATAGGGTAGAGGTCTTAACTCTTAATCCTCTCTTAGGCATAATTTGGTAGTTAGGGTGTACAAAGTGATCAGAATAAGGATAAAACATGTATAGGGGTCCCTGTTAAGATTATGGGCTAGAGAACCTTATTGGGGCTTGGTCCTTTAAACTTAAAAACGCCTGCTTTCAAAGGATGCTTTGGGGCTGTTATGTTTGGTAGTTTGGGAGGTGAAAATGAATGTAGGAATGTCATTAGTTGGGTTCAGTGATGTATGGGCGTTGGAATTTATAAATAAAAGCATTGAACATTTGAACTATTCCCTGCCTGCTCCGACACCTATCCACTTCAGATAGGTGTCGGAGCAGCAGTTCAGCAGATGGTTCTTCGGCAATCTTACAGCTTAAGTCCCAGCTATATGCTTCTGATGCACACCTAGCTATCTCAAAGAAACTTGCTTGCCTGAAAATCTAAGGAAAAAAACTTCAAAACTGTCTTTTAGTTACACTTTTTATTTATCATCAGTAGAAAGAAACTAGCTTATTCAACACATGGGGGAAGTTGGAGCTTCAGCTTCTGCTGCGGAGTCCCTTTGAGGTTTGGAAACAACCTGTATGTGATTATTCTCCAAACACATCGCCAGCAAACTTTTGCTGTAGCTTCTGCAATACCATGAAATATGTTTGTTAAGGCTCACAGGTGGATTTCTTAGTCCACATTGAATTTCCTCTAGTGAATGTTTACATAGTCATAATATGAAGTCTATTTATTTTATAACTTACTTTGAGGTAAGTCCCATGGTTCTGGGCAATATTGATGAGGTCTGTTTTAAGGCTTTTTTGAAACATTTTGAAATATGTTTTAAAGAAGAGCATGTTGAGAAAAGGGGTATAGAACCCCAGTAATAACCAGTAATAAGAGGTAGGATAATAGGTTCTCGTACTGTGACCTAGACCCCCAGCCTCCTACCTTCTAGCCCCTCCTAGCATAGTTGAAACCTCATGAGAAATAAGGATATTAGAGAGCTGCTTTACCGCAGGCGAATCGTGGAAAAGTGCGTGAGAGAAGTAACTACGTGAAGACTTGATCACGTAGGTTGCTTGGATTGGAAAAAAAGTCTGTATGCATGCTATAGAATAATTTATCATTTAACAATAGATAAATAAGTCAAAGATGCTACTGACTTTTCTGCTTGCCTGCCTCCAGTCTTGGTTGCATAAAATACTCAAAAGAGGCAAAATGGTAAGTACAGTTTTAATTAATTGATCTATCATGTGAACCCAACTGGCAATAGGCAGGGCTACTGGTTCTGCTGTCCTAGTGTCTTCTTATTTATCTATCATGGAAAAGGGACAAACGAATTCTTAAGTTTAAGATAGTAGTGGTTAAGTTAGGAAATGTTACTCTAGGACCCTGGGGTGAGCCATTGGCCTCCTTTATGCACATTAACAGATTATATATATAAGATAGGGCTGTATATTTATTTTGTTTGGACATAGGAATGAGCACTGATTAATGTAATTAAAAAACCTAGTAGCTTTGATGAATGCGTTGAAATCTGACTCTTGACTATTTGTGGAGAAAATTTCTCTCTTCCAGTTAAGGTTGAAAAACTACTTAATATTCTTCCCAATGCAAATTTCAGCAAGTTGGGCCTGACAGGTGCTCTTATTGTGATTGTGTGGCGGAGGAAATTCTAAACCAGTATTCACTAAAAGAAAAGAAAGGAAAAGGAAAAAAATTGTTGTTCTATGCTAGTATATTCACCAGTACAGTTATAGTTTTTTATTTATAGGTGCCAGTACAGTCATAGTTTGGTAAGGAATATACTATAGTGTCATGTTTTATGTGCATACAACAGAGGGGCACAATCTCCTCAGCTTTAGACCATTCTGATCCTGGAAACATCTAGGAAGTCAAAGGAGGGACCATCAAGAGAAGTGTGATCATCACAATGGATCTACAGGAGTTTCGTGAATAGAGTATATTAATTTAGGTTTAAGTCTAATATACTTTTCCACCTAGACAGATTAGTTTGCGGTTTCCTATTGTCTATAGAATCTGGATTTGTATGAGTCTGTAGTCTCATTCCTCTGTATTAGTTCTTTGGTTTGCATTATTTTTACAGTGGTATGCTCTTAATTGATACTGATGAAGATAATGGTTAGTCTGCAATAGCTCCAGTCTTGAGTTATTTAGTTCTTTTTCCTTTGTTGTCATGACAATTTTTGTTTCCTTGACTTGCTGTGCTTATCAGATTATTATGGGTTAAGATTATATACCATGTCATATATTGCTACACGGTAGTTAGGTGTAAGCAACAATCTTTTTTCATTTATTGTCAACTACTTATATGTATTTAGGTGCCTACTTCTCCTTTCTGTCTCTTTATTCTCTGAAATTTATTGGCTTAATAGATGTGGTACTAGAAGTTAATATCATTTATTATTCACTTATTTGTAGTTCATCTACTATCATGTTACAGTAAATCTTCATACATTGTGATTTGTGTTTGAAGGTTTATTTTGCTGGTTTGGGATGTTTAAAGAATGTAAGGGCTGCCCTTTGCAGAGGAAGGGCTTTAAAATGCACCCGCTGCGGGAGGCGAGGAGCAACTATTGGATGCCGGGTTGATCGGTGTCCAAAAACGTACCACTTGGTTGGTTTTTTGTTGTCCTTGGAATGATTTTCTGTTCTTTTATTTTGTGGATAAGGCAACCATCTACTGTTCTACCAACATTTATAAGAATTTATATGCTATCTATGTTTTGCAGCCTTGTGCACGAGCTAAAGGTTGCATCTTTGATCATCGCAAATTTCTTATTGCCTGCACAGATCATCGGCGTTTTTTTCAACCTCAAGGTAATCAATATCTGACCCGGATAAAGAAATTGAAGGCTAAGAAAATGAAGTTGGAAATGAGGAAGCTTTCGAATGATGCTGGGCGAAAGGATATTGAAGCAGAAGAGAAATGGTTGGAAAATTGTGGTGAGGATGAAGAATTTTTGAAACGTGAGAGCAAGAGGCTTCACCGAGACTTATTAAGAATTGCACCTGTGTACATTGGAGGCTCAGAATCAGAGAGTGGAAAATTGTTTCAGGGTTGGGATTCGGTTGCTGGGCTTCAAGATGTCATACGATGCATGAAGGAAGTTGTCATATTACCTTTGTTATATCCTGAGTTCTTTAATAATCTTGGCATTACACCTCCTAGAGGTGTTCTTTTGCATGGGTATCCAGGAACAGGTAAAACTCTGGTGGTTCGGGCACTGATAGGTGCATGTGCTCGTGGTGATAAACGGATAGCATATTTTGCTCGCAAAGGTGCTGATTGCTTAGGAAAATATGTTGGTGATGCTGAGCGCCAGCTGAGACTCTTGTTTCAGGTTGCTGAAAGATGTCAACCTTCTATAATATTCTTT
The DNA here is from genome assembly GCF_040712315.1 of Castanea sativa. Lineage (NCBI taxonomy): Eukaryota > Viridiplantae > Streptophyta > Magnoliopsida > Fagales > Fagaceae > Castanea > Castanea sativa. The sequence goes on from NC_134018.1 coordinate 22,841,524, forward strand.
GATGAGATAGATGGGTTGGCACCCTCCCGCACAAGGCAGCAGGATCAGACTCATAGTTCAGTTGTGTCAACATTGCTTGCTTTATTAGATGGTTTAAAGTCTCGAGGTTCAGTCATAGTAATAGGTGCAACAAATCGTCCAGATGCTGTTGATCCAGCATTAAGGCGACCTGGGAGATTTGATCGGGAGATTTATTTTCCACTGCCGTCAGTTGAGGACAGAGCTGCCATTTTGTCGCTACACACTCAAAGGTGGCCGAAACCAGTTACTGGATCCTTGCTTCATTGGATTGCAAAAAATACTGCAGGCTTTGCTGGTGCTGATCTGCAGGCTCTTTGTACTCAAGCAGCCATTACTGCTTTGAAGAGGAATTTCCCTTTGCAGCAAATTTTATCTGCAGCTGGGGAGAAAGTTCCTGGTCATAAGCGCCTTCCTCTTCCTGCCTTTGCAGTAGAGGAGAGGGATTGGTTAGAGGCTCTATTGTTTTCTCCACCTCCATGCTCTCGTAGGGAAGCAGGAATTGCTGCTAATGATATAGTATCTGCTCCCCTTCCCAGACATCTTGTTCCTTGTCTTCTGCAATCGTTATGCACTCTGCTAGTTTCCCTTTATCGTGATGAACGCCTAGGGCTACCAACTCCTATTTCTAAAGCTGCTGCAATGATTGAAAGTGTAATGGTTTCCGCTTTAGATAAGAAGCAAATGCCTACTGATTGTTGGTGGTCCCATCTTGATGATTTTATCAAAGAAGCAGATGTTGCAAAGGAACTAGAGAGAAAACTTTCATATTCAGGCATTTTAGTTGGAGATGCTGACTTTTCTGGTTCTGATGTGTCCAATGATGACACTGTTGATAACTTTGTACAGTTTGAACCTTCAATAAAATATCATGGTGGCACTCGCTCAAGTTTGTTACAAAATATATCAATTTCATCAGCAAAAAAATCAGGATTCCGATTATTGATTGCTGGAAGTCCCAGATCTGGACAGAGGCATCTTGCTTCTTGCCTTCTCCACTGCTTTGTTGGGAATTTTGAGATTCAAAAGATTGATTTGGCTACAGTTTCACAAGAAGGACATGGAGATGTGGTGCAGGGGATAACACAATTATTAAGTATGTGTCCCTCTCTTTATCTTGTTATTAGCTTCTTTTATGCTGTAGATTGTTCGAACTATAAGCAAACATGAGTTTCACAACTGACTGCCTATCTAGACTCTAGTGACATTATAATGGCTTGCCAACATATTAGTTGTGTACCACATATTCTTCTACCATGCTATTTGAGTGGGCATGTATTTTTCTATATAACTAGACCACTTAATTCCTGTGCCTATTCTTGATATGGGGATGCTAGGGGTTAATGGTCAAATGCGTTTGCATGAGGTGCTTCTGGTGCTGATGATATCCTATGTAACGGAAGCTTTTGTGTGTAAAATTACTTCTGTTAATTGTTTTTTGGTGGTAGGGAGAGGGACAATTTTATTTTAATCTAGTTTTATTTAATTTTAGAAGTCACTATTGGACCATTGCATTTTATTCTAGGTCTTATTCGCTAAATTAGGTAATTGGTATTTTACCTAATTTCCTAGAGCAATGGTTAGTTTCGTCATTCAATGATTGGGCTTTGGAGTTTGGCCCAAGTCAATTAAGTTAAGGTTTAGTCCTCGTAGTCTATATATGATTGATGAATATGGACGGTTTTATGACTGACGAATACAAACTTTGTTGGTATCATGCCAAAGGCTTGTGTTGATTCCAATTTCCAAGCAATCTTAAGTGCTAAAGCCTAGGGTTCAGACTACTTTAGTTGGCAAAACCTAGGGTTTTTTCTATTCTTCTTCCTTATTTTTTGCAATTCTATATGAGAATTTCATCCTGAATATCTTACATAAAGTTTGTACAATAAAGTGTAGCTGTAGCTTAGTAGTTAAATCTACCATCAGTTAGATTTCTGCTTTCATGCAGCTTTTAGGGAGCAAAAAAATGTTCTTCACTGGTAAAGCTTGATTTTGTTGTTCTCTCCTGATACTTTCTGTAGTGCTATAGATTTTTATCTCTTTCCTTGTTCTGTCCAAAATGATATTATGATATTTTTCCACATCAATAAGGCATTGATGGTTGACGTTATAATCTAAGGCTTCATTTTAGCTAATTAGGATTTAAGTATTTTATTTTATGTCTTACTTAATTTCGTAAATCAAGTTTTATTTTCTTTAAATCACTTTCCTATTGAAACTTCCATGCAAACCAAAAGATGGTTTGAATAGTTGTAAATCAACTTTCCTCTCTTTTCTTCACTTTCTTAAGCACTCATTGAAGACTTTGAGTGTCTGATGCATGTTTGGGCCCTAAAGAAGCTTGGAAAGCTCATACCTAATAGATAGTTTCCATCCTTATAATAACTAATATGGACTTTGTTTTTCTTCTCTAATTAAATAAAATAATTATTTACTTATCAAAAAAACTAATATGAATTTTGTTTCATTGAAAAGCAATGCTTTCAAATAATGAGTGTTTAAGCAGCATTTTCTACAATGGGGTGAGCCTGAGTTTCGTTAGCTTGATCTAAATGGGGGATGGAAGGGAGAAATGAGCAGGCAAACTTGTGCTTTGAAAAAAATTGCTAATAATAAATATCATCAATTATAAAAATGTTGTGAGGAGGTTTCTATACCTGTAATTTGCAGGGCCTCAACAAATGGGCTAATATCATTGTTTGGCATTGCTGCAAGTGTTTTAAGTTCATTATTTGGAGTTTACTTTGAGAAACAAACTTTTGAAACTTTGTTGAAATCCCTAGATCAGTTCCTAACTATTTGACCAGTGCTCATCTGTATTGCTTTACTGTGATCATGCCTTCATTAACATTATCACAAGACCAACATGTGGCAGAAGTACTCAGTATACCTTTGCCTTATTATTATTATTTTTTACAATGAATTTCAATTCTAAGAGAGAAAGTGGTTGGGTTTCGCTCACAACAAAGAAGAGTGCTATTTTGTTCTCACACACTGATTCCTTACGCCTCATTCTCTCTTGAAGACATGCTCCCTTATCTCCTTGCACACCACTTTCCCTAAAAGATAGGCTTCCTATCACTAAGGTACCCCCTAATGTCTTGCAACCATTTTGTGAATGGGGTTGCCATAAGGGTATTTCCAATAATTATTTACCTATAAAAAAATAAGGGTATTTCCAATAATTATAATGTGAATGAGGTTTTTCAGTCAACTTATGTTCAAATTATAACATAAGTTGAATCTTGATGAATTAAGTACTTTCATGGCTATAATTAAATTCATATAAAAATGTCCTCATGACTATCTGTCCTTGGCAGTGAAATGTGCTAGTGTGGGGTCATGTGTTGTATTTATGCCAAGAATTGATTTGTGGGCTGTGGAGAAAAATCAAGTTATTGAGGAGAGTGATTCCAGTTCAAAACACCATCAGTTTCCTGATTTCACACATGGTCAAGCTATTCAGAAGGAGAATGAGTTTGGCACACAGGAAATCAAATCAGCAAAGATGGATGACCGCCTTTGTGCTGTCCAAAGTGCTTCACATGCCTGGAGCTCATTTATTGAGCATGTGGAATCTATATGCGTGTCTACATCCTTGATGATTCTGGTACGAAATAAAATTGTCGATTTCTATCTTTGTGTCCAGATTTTCACAATAATGGATGATCACAATTAAAATCTCAAAACATGATTTGGTACTTTTTTTTATTTTTATTTTTTTAATAAGACATGTTTCAGTATCTAGCATTGGGTAACTTAATGTTTGTTATTTGTTGATTTAAGCCATCTTTTGAGAGGAGCCAATGCTTATCTGAAAATGAAAATTTCATTTTTCCCTCTCCTGTGGGGGGTGTGGTTGGTTTTTTGTTTCTTTTATAAATCTTAGATGTCTTTTAAGTAATATATATTATAGCTTTACAGTGATAAGCATAAGTCCCCACCCGGGGTGCCACAGCAGTAAGGAAGAGTGCCTGGACTAACTGTAAACCCAGAATTCTCTAGTTCAACTCTGAGCTGAGGTATTTCACAATTTACCTGATGCCTGCTCAGTGGGGATGTGTAGGCATCCGGGGTTTGCCTCTCAGGGGTGGTGACGGCGGTCCTGCTGGCCCATACCTTGAGGGGGGTTCCTCATCATAAAAAAAAAAAAAAAAAAAAAAAAAATTACTGTGATAAAAATGAAACAATACTCAAGGAAAAATTCCACTGTAGCTCAATGGTTATTCATAATAAACTTATCCAAAAAAAACTCAATGGCCAAGGCAAAATGTTGATTGATAATTTTTTATATGTCTTCCTGTGTTTTGCTATAAATTTATAGCTGTCTTTAAAGTAACATGTATGTTAACGTTACAGTGATTATGAATGTATGAATGTTGGCATTTGCTCAGTTCTTTTGCATTTTAAGTTCATTAGTGATGGTGCAGTACTTATATGCTTGATAATGCAGTCAATTTTTCTTTCTATATAATAGCATATTCTCATAATGATTTTAATTTTCCCACAGGCTACTTCAGAAATTTCATATACAGTACTTCCACATAAAATAAGGCAGTTTTTTAAGAGTCACTTATCAAATTGCAGTCAGTCAACTCCTTCAGAGCACACTGTCCCTCGATTCTCTGTGCAGATTGATGGCAATTTCAGCCATGATGATAAAGTGATCAATTTTTCTGCAGAAGAGTTATCAAAGGATATAGTTAGACAGCTTGTTCAGCTCATTCATAAAAAATCTCACTTACATGCCAGTTCATGCAAGGAGTATACAACTTGTGATTCCATTAAAGGCTATACAGACAAAATAAATCATATTTCAGATAATGGATTAGGTAATGTACATGAGGGTAACTCACAATTTCCTGATGAGTCTTCTATAAAAGTTCCACAACCACCCAGCAATAGAATTGTGAAGGGGAAATCAAGCTTGCTGTTAGCAATTTCAACATTTGGCTATCAAATTCTGCGATATCCTCATTTTGCTGAACTTTGTTGGGTCACATCAAAACTGAAAGAAGGTCCCTCTGCTGACATAAATGGACCTTGGAAGGGCTGGCCTTTCAATTCTTGTATAATTCGTCCTAATGACTCCTTGGAAAAGGTAGCTGTTGCTTGTGGTGCCAGTACTATTAAAAGCAAAGAAAAATCTGGACTAGTTAGAGGCCTTATTGCTGTTGGTTTATTGGCATATAGAGGTTCCTACACATCACTTAGGGAAGTCTCCTATGAGGTGCGCAAGGTTCTTGAGCTCCTAGTTGGACAGATCAATGAAAAGGTTCAAGCTGGAAAAGACAGATATCAATTCGTTCGTATTTTGTCGCAAGTAGCTTATCTGGAAGATATGGTTATTAGCTGGGCGTACTCACTGCAGAGGTACTATTGGTATTTCCATTAACAAGCTTCAATAATTATTTTCATTTTTTTAATTGTTTTGATGTTATCTAATAACCATTCCTTCCATTTTCAGTCTGGAGATGGATGCTCCAACAGAAGTGCAAGACCCTATGCTAACTAGTATGGAATCTGTAGATAAGCACATTACATGTGTGGATAATCAAGTTCAAAGTGAGGAATGCAGGTCAAATGCTTGTGGCAATAGTTGTGATGAACCAGAAGTGCTGGAGGAAAGTCCTCAAGGAATTGCTGCTGAAAAAATTGAATGTGTTGACTTGAACAAAGGAAATGGTGGTTTAAGTTATCCTTGCTCTGAGAAAATGGTTGAAATTTCCGAAAAAGGTTCTCCACAGAAAATTGGCCACTTGGGTCATTCAACCATGGATGAACTTCTTCACAAATCTGCTGATGCTAATCAGTTGGTTGGTAAAATTTTATATAGGCAGAATGGGATGAAATCTGGACCTTATAGAATGGAAAATACTGAAAGCCATGCATTGGTGGATGATAACTCTAGATCCTCAATACATTCTAATGGATTTGCATTCATAGAATCCAGTGTCCTTTCTGAGAATGGTCTCAGTAGCTCTGGTGAATTGGGCTCCATGGAAGTCTGCAACCAGGTTAATGGTTTGCCCTCAACAAGGACTGGTGCTTCATGCAGTGATGGTAAGCCCGATGCTGATAAGCAAGCAGTGGATAACAGTTTCTCCCTGAGCGACAGAAGTATTTCTGGCAAGGGGATTGTTTGTTTGTATCAATGTTGCCCTGAATGCCTATACAACCTTCACGGTTTGATGCGGAATATCCTTATTCGTGTATGGGGATTAAATGGGAGCCATTGGACGGTAGAGGATGTCCATGATGTTGTTGCATCATTATCTGTGGATATTCTTTCAGCATTTAAAAAAGTTTACATTTCTGAAAATTTCAGTGATTCATTTGGTGGGAAACTGAAAGACAGGAGGAATGTTGAATGTCCAGAAATGAGAACTTGTCATTGTGAAAATTCAGGAAATAGTGGTGTCATGCCGATGGAATGTAGTTGTCACTCCATAAGCCAAAGTGTAACTGCAAAAGCAAATGCCTCCAAAAAGACTCAACTCAGGCTTGATTCAAAATTTCTTTTTAGAGAAGGTGTACTGGTTCATGTAGATCCTGGCAAGGATGTTTCCTTTCACTGTAAATTTGAGACTTTGTGCCTATGTTCTCTTATAGAGTTGATAGTAATGACCAAGCAGCCTTTTGATTGATTTGATGTTTTAACAAGCTTTGATTGCTCTGCCATGGCAGTGATTGCTGCTGCGACGGGATTTAGGTGTGAAACAATTTTCAAGAGATGAAAAAGAAACCAAATTTTGTCGACTGTTTCAGTGCAGTTCCTTTTCTTCTTTGATGAGCAACGATAGTAGGGCAGTTTCTTGCTTTTCCCCAAAACTACCTATAGAAATTTTGACTCATTGCAAGAAGCTAATCTACACGGTGTAAGTATACTTTTCTGTTAGGTGATTTATGCCTTCGTATGTAAAGCTGTTTCATATTCCCTTATGTATATTTTGATGGTATCACCATTTTTTTTTCTGGGGTTAATACAAGTGCAGCTAATAACTGCATGTTTACGAGACTAACTGAAGTAGATATAAGGAATGTCAAACGGTAGAAAGTTCGTAATGTCATGTTTTGACGAGCTAATAGGTATGCTGCGGCTGCATTAGCAGTGTGTTTACATGTTGTGGACGGAGATTTTATGTAGAGGTGAAATTCCTAGCTGGATACAATTTTATGAGCCGCTGTATAAATTTTTTTTTTTTTCGTTCCAAGGAAGACGTTTTAATAATTTAGTGCCTTAGACATTGATAAGCAGGATTATCTGCAAAATCAAGGGAAAATGTGGTCTCCAGTGCCATAAAAAACAAGGGTTAGGTTTGGATTGAGAAAAATTCTGAGATAACTCTAAGGACGATATTTTTTACAATATTTTTCATCACAGTTGTTGATATTATGTTTTGATTAGTATATAATTAAAGTCATATTAGTAGTTAACCTATCTATAATCAATCAATATATATATGTATATATATACCATAAGGGGGTAAGTTACAGGCTAAGGCCGGTTGAGGCCAGTGTGCGGAAGGATAAAATACAAATGAAAGCCGACTGAGGCTATTTGGCTACAATGACTAATACCGACTGAGGTATTATGACTGAGTCACTGGATTACAACTGAAAATTAAACTCTTGGCTGGAAGAGGAGGGAATTTTGGAGTTGCTGAATTGCTCCTAAAATTGGACCTGCTGAAGACTGGAGTCTTGCTTCCCTTAAATAGGCTGGAGGGAGCATTGGATGCTGCTGGATGATTGCTGAAATTACGGAGAGTAAATTGCTTTTACTGAGGTGAAAGCTGTTTCCACCGAAAGCAATAGTATCTCAGAATGATTGTGTTTGTGAACAGTAAAAACTTTCACTGTTCATGCTATAGTGCTTTGTCCCCTTGCTTTTCCGGATTCGGTCACTGTTGAAATAGTAACCTGTCGGGGAATCTGCTGGTGGGGATACTGTTGGTGATGTGGGTACTGTTCATATCAGTGGCTGGTGCTGATTTTGAATAGTAACCGGATTGCTATCTTATCCTGAGTTGCCGAGTCATGATGCTTTTTTAATCACTATCCAGATTATACCCGCTGTAAGGATCTTGGGAATCCTGGAAAGGGTCAATTGGACTGTGGGGATCCCACGGGGAATCGTTACCACAATTGTGCTCATGACATCTGGCATATTGATTGCAGAGTCCACAGTAGAGGAGAGGTTCTTTTTCCTTGTACAGGAACTCTCTGGGGTTATCTGGACCAAGTTTCTTGAGATTTTTGATGGCAGAGTCATACGGACGTCTTCCAAAAACATAGATCCTGTCTGTAGAACCTATAAAATGGTAATCCTTCCATAGATCCTGGCTGATATCAAGAATTTGGTCGTTGAAGTAGTTCCTCCAGCGTTCTGCTAGGGCATCAGGGTATCTGTATGAAACATATGTGTACCCTTCATACCAGGGGTCTTGATAAGTAAAACCATTAATGAGGACAAGATGCTTTGAGGGATGAACTTCCATCCAGTTTTCTTTGTCCCATCTTGGTAATGTACTCCAACATCTGATAGAAGTAACCGGGCTGTTGTCTTGCTTGACAGCATTTTGGATGATCTGGGGCAGTTGGCTGATTTGGTCAGGACTTGTTAGCTTGATAAGTCTGATGAAACCATATTCAAACATCTGTGAGAGCCAAATAGGATCTCTCTCATCCTCATCTGTTTCATCTTCATAATTGACCAAAAGTCCTGGAAAGGGATGCCTGTTTTCATATACTCTGGAGCTGCTTCCAAAGTATTCTTCCCATGCGGCTTGCACTAGGACATTATCAATATCATCTGAATCGTCTGGATTAGGAATAGTGGTTGTGACCAACATTTTGAAATGTTCATACCAAAGATTCAGACTTTCGAACATAACCTTGCGATTCAGAATATGGGATTGTAAATCTGAAGGCAAGTTGGCAGTGGCACTTCTTAGAGTAGCTCGAGTCTTAAGACTGAGCCTAGCATAGTCAGTGCCCATGATTGTCATTCTATCCATTGAATGGATATCCTCTTTGCCAGAGAGTTGACTAAGGAAGGATATATTTTCCGCCTCGAGGTTTACTAGGTGGATTTCCATTGCTTTGAGGGTTTTTTGGAAAAGTCTATTGTTGTTTTGGGTAAAGGCCATTTGAAAGTTATCAAGGATGAATTTAATAGAGGCTGGCAAATTTGCATAGGCTCCATTTTTGAAATGGTATTTCCTGGATAAGACTTCCTGTAAAACAATAGCCATATCACCACTGGAATATGTCACCGTTGGAGGGACAAATTCCTGAAGGGATGTTGCTCCTCTATGGCTGGTAGAGGATGCGCCTTCATGCTTTACAAAAGACTGTCCCGCTGGTAGTCTTTTGTCTTGAGGATAGTCCCTTGCGGGTACTTTCTCCTTGCCCTTCTTCTCTGCTGAAGAAGTCATGGTCCACTTACTAGTGGTAATAAATATATTCTGCGAGGAAAAGTCTGGGTTATTTGAGATTTTCAAATAGTTATTAAAAACCCTTTTTCTTTTAAAACTGATGGATGCAAGGATACAAATATTTTTATGATGAATGCATGATGACAATTGATTGGAGTCAAAGGGATGATCAATTGTTTTGGCTGAATCAAGATGCTGGGCTTGATTATGAGCTGGAAGATTTTGGATGGTAATGGTGCTGAGAGTTTTTGAAATAGAAGCTTTTTGGAGGGAGCAAACCTCCCAAGGTTCTGGGCTTCTCATAAATTCAAATTTGACAGACTGGCCAAAAGGATGGGCTGTGATTCCTTCAGTGTCTGTGATGAAAGGATACAATAAACACAAGAAAGGGTTTCCTAGGATGACTCTATCTGTCATGTTCTTGACAAGGACAAATTTTGTCATAAAGGATATGCCGCCTTGGCAAATCTCAGCTTGTGGGATATTGAAATCAATTTGCATTCTTCCGCCACTTGCGGATGTTAATCTCTCCTTAGACTTTTTGAAGTATCTGGAGGGAATGATTCCTTCTTGAATGCAATTAAGATCAGCACCTGAATCGATTAAGGCAATGACCTCAAATTCAAAATCGTTGCTGATGACAATCCTGACCTTGGAATGCCATTTATGGAAGATAATCCTGCTGATGGTATCTAAGAACAACTCTTTGCTGGGTTCCTGGATAAAATCAGCTGTAGGGTTAACTGTTTGATCAACTTCTTCATCTGAGGGACTTTCCTCATTGCTTTGATGAGAAGTATTTTCCAAAAGTTGGATTCTCCGATTAAGGAGATCATAATCAACCCTAAGAATGGTTAATTCTTGCTTTAGGATTTTGACTTCTGATTTGGTTTCCTTAATTTCTTTTTGAAGGTCGTTGACCGTAACTTCCTTCTTGGACTGGGTAAACCTATTGTAGATTTGCTCTAAATCTACCTTGGGTTGCTGGATCCTTAGTGCAGGCTTGCTGGTTTCCTTTACTAGGGTCTGATGGAAAAGGGTAAGCTTTTGAGCTTTGATGACAGGATCTTCTATAGCCTCTATGAGGTCTAAAAGAAGTTCTTCTTGCCTGTTCAACACATTGATGGTTTTGTTCCTACAACAACCATCTTTGCATGGTGTGGGTTCATCCGGGCCACTAGAGGTACTGGTACTAGAGGAATCAGAGGATGACCTGTATATCTGCCTAAGCTCACTGTCACTAGCACTGCTGAATGACTCGCTATCTGAGCGGTCAAGTTCTAGTAACTTGAAGATCTCATTTTTGCTGGGTTGGTCACTAATGAGGGTATTGATAAGGGATTTGGCCTTAGCTCTACACTCATTCTTGAAATGACCTTTCTTTCCACAGTTGTAGCATTTGCCTGATGCTTGTGGAATGGGTTCCTTGGATTTTCCTTTCTTATAGAAATCATCAGTCTTGTACTTCTGTTTTCTATAATACTTGGGTGCTTTCTTCCTATAGGATTTCCCAAAGTACTCCTTTCCTTTGTGCTTGGATTTCCTCTTGGAAGGTTTGACTGAGGGTAAGCCATACTGTGTACAGAAATGTCCTATTTCGTACTTGGCATTGTTTTTGTTGATATGGCTTTGGATTTTGAGATCCCTACACATCTTCATTCCTTCACTTCGAATAGTGCTAGAGATGTCTCCATAGGTTAGGTTATCATAGTCTATGACACCTAAGGGGCTGCAAAGGGTTTCCTTGACCTTCTGGCTGAAGAGGGTTGGTAAACCATTAATGAATTTCTCCTTCCAAAATGGAGAATTACAATCTCTTCTGTGCATGACTCTAGTGGTAAAGACGTCTTCATACCACTTGTAATCTCCTAGGGTTTTACACTTAAGGTTACTCAGCTGTTCGTAAATCCTAGCTGTGATATTGCTGGGCTTTCCTATGAAGTGTTTCATGATTGTATAAATCAAGGTATTGACTCCATCAGGAATTCCTTGTTCAATTTCATTGATGATAGGGTTTCCTTCCTCATCTTTTTGGATGGCGTACTTGATGTCCTCTTTAGACACTTCAGTAAGGCAATTGTTCCACCATTGCTGGAGTTTACCTGTAAAACCTAATGCCATCATTTCAATGACTTCTCTATGGGGACGGCCTTCGTCCAGGTAGTTGTTGGCTACCATAGTCATATGCTGGATTTTGTTCAGGATTTCTTGTTCTGATAAACCATCTATGTTCCATTCATAGAGTCTACCAGAAGATACTGAGAATTGGTTACTAACATTCCGTTCCTCATACCGGAGGTCAGGGGGTGATGGTCTAGGGTACCAATTCTTGGCTGAGCTGGTTGGATCAGGGTGGTAAAGCCGTTTTACCTCTAAATCCTGAAACTGGTTTTCTAATTGTTCTAACTCCTGGTCAGAGGTTTGGCTAGAACTGCTAGAGGCTGTTTGGATGTCCAAAACATTAACTGATGAAGGTTCCTTCTTCACAAGTTCTTCTAGCTTCTGGGTGACTATTTCTAAGGCTGTCTTATCCTTAGGATAACTGAGGCTGTTGTGTCTGGTTGTGGGTAACTTGACTAAAGGCTTTTCAAGTACTTGGATCGGTTTACTAGAGTTTCCTGGCTGGAGGATAACTTTGTTTTCGATCCTATCTTCTATCCTGTCAAGCTGTTTTCCTATGACATTTAGACACTGGTTGGTATAGTTGTTCTGCTCAATAACCTTGTCAACAGGCTGGTGTCTATCTATGGTGGCCTTGAAGGGAGAGGCTATTATCTCCGTCCTGCGATGGTTGAAGGTTATGGCTTCTAGGGGTGGATGACTAGACCTTACAATTTCTTTGGTTGCATTGGGTCCTTCTATGGTCCAGGCTCTGGTGAGGACACAAAACTGCTTGTGCTGGCCAAAATACCTTTCGAAGTATATGAAAAAGGGGACATTACGGGATATTTCCCTCATGAATGCCGTCCAAGAATCAAATACTTTTTCTTTTTGATCTCTGGTATAATTGGCTTTGTAGGCTTCTCTTTTAGTCATGTTTTCCTCAGAACTAAACTCCTTTCCTAATTCTTCTAGGTCAGGAACGAATTCTCTGTTTAACACCAAAATGTTCAGAGATTCCTCTTGCTGATCTGGAGGCTGTTCCAAATCGGTTCCGGATGGGGATGGAGGGGATTGATCACGATCGTCTTCCTCATTGACAATCGAATCCTGTTTGGCTGTGTAGCAAGGTGTGGTGAGTGGTTTCACTCCAACTTGGACTAATCCTATTTTATGACTCTGGATAGCTGAGGGTGATAACAAGTAGCACGTTTCGTACTCCTTGTTGATTCCATAGACTTGTTCTATGGTCTTGACATGGTAGTCTGTTCTGAAAGCTGTTTTCAGAGACCATGAAGACTTATAGAATTGGCTAGTGGCTACTTTTGGGATATTCCAATCTCCTATGTCTAAATCTAGATCGGATAGCTCATAAGACTCCGAATTAATTGCTCCTACGTCTGCTGGGATGTCTGGAATGGATGTGGGTTGAGAACATCTACTACTGGTGGAAGAGTAACTTCTAAACAACCTATTCATGATTCTGGGGTTACAAGTTTAAATCAACGATTACAACCTAGTCACCTTTATCCTCAAACTTCTGGATCTAACCTTTAGATCTGAAGCAAAAATACAACTATGGGATAGACACCTGATCTGTGAACTTCTACCTACCGGACTCTCCTCCAACAATGGGGACCACCCTTTCACGCCTTCTCTCGGCTTCACACGGGCTGACCAAACCAAACCTAGGAAGATTTTCGGTCGTCTTAGGGCTTGAAGACCACACAGATTTCGGTAACAAATCTCACAGGTATAAATCTGCAACAAATATTTGGGCTAAACACAAAAATAGGAAGAATAGGGATAACAGAGGAAGCAAAGGTTAATTTGAACAAATAATCACAGAATAACAAATAGAATGGTTAGAAGGAGGCTCAGCCTACCATTTGCAGATGTAATAGAAAATGATGAAATAATAGCAGACGAAGAAATAAATAAAAGGGAACGGAAGAGTTATCATGAAATAGATGTAAAACAAAATATGGGGTATGGGAGATATATCCATAAAAATAATTCAAAATAATTATAATGCCAAAAATAATCTGGATAACTATGGCGGCAGTGCCGACCAACTTGATTATATGATAAACAGTAACTTACAATAAAAAATAAATAGTCTGTATTTTTTGGTTTAATGTTTCAAGAATTTTTATCTCTCATACATACACAAAACTCTTTGCATTTTAATTCACCATTTTCATCTCTTGCTCTTCCACCCTTTATATATACTTACTCATAGTCCTTCATGCTATCTCATGTCAAATACATAGACAAATAATGATATCATTTATCTTCAATCTTTCGACAACACCTTCCTGGCTCTAACATTGTTGCTTTATTTAATTCTAACCCATTTGAGTTGGTTACAACCAAGGAATGCGGGATTGCATTTTATATTGAGTTTACAATTTTGATGTTAGGTTGGATGTTATGGATTTGTGGGTTTTGTAAATGATGTGATTAACTGTGGGTATTTGGGATACGTATTTTGTTTTAGAATTAAGAAAAAAGAAAAAACAAATTCTATATAAACTTTTATTTTGTAATATTTCTCCAAAGCTGTTTTTTTTTTTTTAATTTTTTTACTTCAATTAAATAATTATAATGGATATATGTGTGCAATTTATAATTATTGCTTCTTATAATGAACTCATTACTAATAAAATTCTATAACAATTATGCTATAATACATATACAATATTCTTCAAAACCATTTTATATAAAATATTATAATATTATCTGTGCATTGCATGAATAACTTACTAGTATATTATAAAAGTGGGATTTCAAAACTCAAAATTGGTGGGTGGATGCTACATTGACACTTATTTGTTTTCAAAGCATACTACAATGACATGTGGTAGCTTCCTATATTTAATTGGTATGATTGGACAAACAATACCACATGTTAAAATAGTATTTATACATCTCAATGTGTTTGCCATAATACTAGATACGTGGCATCTATAATTAAAATTCTAAATGAAATAAATGCATTTATTTAGTATGGTATTTAAGATCATTTTATTATTATTATTTATGACCACTAATTCTTAATTTATTATTTATCTGCTTATTTTCCTAACCATTCCCCTTTCGAAGATAATATAAGTATTTTGTTCTAAAAAAATAATTTGTTGAAATATGTGTGATCTAATTTTCTATTAGATATTATTGAGATGTTTAAAAAATTATTTTGGAACCATAATTAAATACATCACAATTAGAAAGAAGCCTAGAAGTCTTTTTTTTTTTTTTTTTTTTTTTTCACTTTCTCGACATATAAAATTGAAATCGTACACATATAGTAATAAAATGCACACAATATTCTCATAACTTTTAGCTTTTTGATTTTTTTTTACACAAACATGTGTGCACGCACACGTGTGCGTGTGCGTGTGCGTGTGCGTGTGCGTGTCTGTGTGTTTCCTTTTGCTTTTATATCACATCATTATTTTAGCAATTACAATAACATTTACTTTAATTATCTACATGTATAATATTTCATCATCTTCTCCTACTTTTCATCCTCCTCATCCCCTTTTTTTAAGATGTAAATATGTTCTCTCTTTATGTCTCTTATAACCAACAAGCTTAGGAATTTTGATGACAAATTTGTTTTATAGTTGCATTTTTGTTTTTGTTCTCCACCATTAGCGGCACCTCTCTCTCTCTCAAGTATAGAGAGAGCTAAAGAGAGGTGATAATAGCTTAACTTTGCATATTTATATCATTATTAGAAAGCATTGTCATACTTATTTTGATTTAATTCATGCATTTTATAGTTGGTTTTGGAATAATGTTGAATAGTCAATTTTGTGCTTAATTGAATTTTAATGTGTGAATTTGTTTTTTATAGGATAATGAAATTAAATAAGTGGATTTGTACAAAGAAGAAAACTGATGGACTTTACTTTTACAAGAGCCATAATGAAGTCAAAGAAAGTCAACCCAATTAAATTCAAGTCCAATTGGAGTAAGGAATCAAATGAAATTTGCACCAAATCCAAGTCCAATTCCGATTAGGATTCCAGCCTGCTTTGGATTATAAATTTTGGCTCAAATGTCTAATTGAGATGATTCAAGTTGGGCTGCAAAGCTAACTTAAAGGGCTACAACTTTGTAGTTTTCCAATAGTCCTAATTCTGGAGTTAAATAGGCCGAAAACGTCAGTTAAATGAAGCCTAAAAGCTTGGGATTTTCTCCAAACGAGAATTCAACTTGTAATAGGATTTCTTAACCTATTTAAAGGCTCTTTAGGGAAAAATTCAGGGGAGAGCTGCCATAGAACATAATTTAGGTTTTATTAAATTTTCTTTACAATTCTATTTGTATTATGGCTTGCTAGAAGCCTTGCTAAGGCAAGGGGTGAAACCCAACCGTTTATTGGTATATTTTTAACAATTATTTATTTGTTTTAATGCTTATGTTTTTTTGTTTTTGATTGTTCTACTCATCTAGAAAAGTGTTTAGTTTTATATAATCCTTTAGTTTATTGTAGACTATGTGCACGTTAAATATTTAGTATTCCCTGCGAACTAATTCACTAGTTTTGTTTTGCCTAAAATCAATCAATTTCATGAAACTACCTTAGACAATTAATTCTTGAGTTTTTATTGTTAAATCATCTGACTAAAATCATCATTCGTATGAATTTTAGTTGAGTTATAAAATAAATATTGTTAAGACTATCCATAGATGTGTTGTGTGTGGATTCTTAAACCTTAGTGCCTTAATATATTGTTGTTTTCTCTCAATTTAAATTACCTTTACTAAACCATCAACAATCTCTTCAATTAAACTTTATTATTTTAGTTTTACTCTCTTGTGATTTGCAAATCAATTTCCTTTTCCCTGTGGCTTCGACCTCAGACTTATCGAGTTATTACTTCGCGACAATCCTGCACTTGGGAACATTATTTTAGTTTTAGAGGTAGAGGGGTAGAAAGGTGTTAAGGTGTAAAGGTAGAAAGGTGTAGATGGGGGAGTAGAGATAGAGAGGTGAAGAGGTGTAAAGAGAGGTATAGAGGTGTAGAGAGGTGTTGAGGGGTAGAGGTGTAGAGAGGTGTAAAAGGAGAGTGGTGTAGAGAGGTAGAGGGGTGTGTGGAGGTGTAGAGGTAGAGGTACCTTTAATAGTAGATATAAAAAACAAGCATGTAGTGATAAAAAAAATTCCCACCACAAATACTAAGCATGTACATTTTAAGAGAGATAAAAAGAATATATATAAATAAAAATGAGTAAAAAACAAAGAAGAAGGAAACACACAATAATAATCAATTTCTTTCCTTTGTAAAAAAAGTATTATTATTATTATTATTATTATTATTATTATTATTATTATTATTATTATAAAAATGAACTTAAATACCATACTAAATAAATGCATTTATTTCATTCAAAATTTTAATTATAGATGCCACGTGTCCAATATTATGGTAAACACATTGAGATGAACTCATAATATTTTAACATGTGGTATTGGTTGTCCAACATACCAATTAAATAGGAAGTTGTCACGTGTCATTGTAGTATGCTTTGAAAATGAATAAGTGTCATATCATCTCCCTTCTGAAGATTATTCATGTATTTTGTTTTAAAAAAAATTAATTTATTGAAATATGTATAATCTAATTATCTAATAGATATTATCTATTGAGATTAAAAAAAAAACTTATTTTGGAACCATAATTAAATACATCACAATTAGAAAAGAAGCCTAGAAGTTATTTTATTTTTATTTTTTTTCACTTTCTCAACATATAAAATTGAAATTTTACACATATAGTAATAAAATGTATACAATATTCTCTTAACTTTTAGCTTTTGATGTTTTTTTTTTTTTTTTTTTTTTTTTTTTTTTTTTTTTACGCAAATGTATGTGTGTGTGTATTTTTTTTCTTTTGCTTTTATATCACATCATTATTTGTGAGTTTCAGTTAGCTTAATTGGTAAAGTCTTTAATGGTTGAATAAGAGATCTATTATTCAATCCTCACGTACACCAAAAACCAATTAATGTCTTGGTCTGATAATAAGAGCTATCATCAGAAACGGACGCTATAAGTTGAAACTTTCTAAAACAAAATGTCACATCATTATAACAGTATATCAACAATTGGAAAAAAATATTACGTTATTAGCATTACTCTTGATTCTGACCTTGAACCCATATTGTCTCATGAGATTCCCCTTTGAGTGAACAATTTTATAAATTTGATATAATTGCAAAAAAACCTTGTGAAAAGTTTTGTTTTATGCTTAAAAGCACATGGTTTCATATACCATGCAAGGCATAATTGGAGCAGCAAACTCAATATCATTTTGAACAAGGCAATGTTCATGGTCAAAGCCTCAATTTTGGCCTAAAAAATGGGCCTCTTTGCCAATTCTCTATAATTTTTAACCGCTAACAATTTTTATTTTTTTAAAAAAATTCTTTGCAGCTATTTTCTCAATAGATTAACTCCTAGAAGTCTGTCATGTAGATAGTTGTGGGACATGTGGCATAAGTTGAGCATTTTTTGTAGTACTAGATCTTTTGGTCTATAAATAACTCATTTGAGCTCTTTGAAAATAATAATGACCATGCAAAAATCTTATAATGGAAAAACCTTCTACAGCCCAAACACTATTCACTCTTATCTTTCCCACTTATCTAGTTAAGAATGATAAATATTAATTATTTTGTTTAAAGAGTTGTATTCAATATTTGCTTCAAGTTGTGTTTAGAACCTGATACAACATTTGTTCTAGATAGGATAGCCATTGCTGGTTCTTCCTTACTCTTTTTCCCTCGAGTATAACAATGGCTGATTGCAAGAGCTTAGAGCTTCACATAGCCATGTTCCCATGGTTTGCAATTGGCCACATAACCCCCTTTCTCCATCTCTCTAATGAGATTGCTAAAAGAGGCCACAAAATCATTTTCATGCTACCCAAAAAAGCTGAAATTCAACTACAACATTTAAATCTTCATCCAAGTTTCTGTTGGGGTTTATGCACTAAAATCCAATTTATTAGCATGTCATAAATAATTAAATTGTTTAATTATATGAGACTATTTATAAATGAACTAATAGGACATTATCTTAGTCCATGAGATGCATTGTATGTGATTTAGTCACAGAAGATGTAAATCACAAGTTCCCTGTAAACTCAAAATGTAGTTCGTAGTTGGTGATAAAATTAGGTATTTCATCTGCGAAGACTATAACATATTAACTAAGACGATTTGTTTTGATCATGAAAATGGAGATTTCTAGTTGGTATGTTGATATGTTTTAAGAGTTAAGGCATATTGAACTGGACCGTTGTGAGATTTATTATTCTCCTAACAACTGTCAAATGAATAATAAACTCATGATTTCTATTTACATGAATTCTTAATCCTGAGAGAAGAATAGACCTGATCATGAGATGTAGGTTGCTTTGATATATCAAGAGTGAGATTTATTAGTCACGGTCAAAATCTCAGTATGTTGGGCAACCACATTTAGTGTTGATGGAACATATATTCTCAAGATGGAATTCATAATCTCTTAACGGAGATATAAAATATTTCATTGAGATAAGTTTAATAGGTTTGGTTATTCAGAGTGTTGGGCCCAACCACTTTAGTAAGAAGTTACTAAAGAATATATTTATGGAATTAGATTTCATAAATATATGATGAATAACATAAAGGATTAAACCGGGTACTCAATGATTAAGATGTAGTAATCTTTAAAGTGGCAGTCTATATTCATGACTTTGTATTATTACAAATATTTTTATGAATGGGTTGCATGTATAATAAATTCTTGAGATATAATTTATAGATAAGGCCTAGAGTGCAACTATATTTATATAGTGGTATTAAATATAGTTAATGGTAACTTTGGACTTGTCAAGAGTTTACAGAAAAGCTCAAGGCCTATTGAAGCTAGTGTCTTATTGGTCCATTTTTGTCCCACTCTAAGCCACACACAAGAGCCCAATTGGAATGGTTTAAAAGGCTAGCCCAATTAGATAATCAGTTATATATATAAGGAGAGAAACATACAAGATTTAATTAAGGTTTTCACAAGTCTTTTCATGAGTGTTTTTCATTAAGAACACATAAGGAATGAAATGGTCTGTATGTGAGTGTTGGATACTCTCCTATTCTCTCCTTGGAAACTGATTGAGAGACCACGCATCTTGGGCATCAAGTGGAATTGGAGTGAAGATTGAGAACCTTCCCAAGTACTTCTATTCAGATTGTTTTGAATTTCACCATACCAAGGTACGCTTTCTTGTTCTCAAATTCTGAAACTTACATAGCACATGTTATCAATTGCGAATGAAGTAGATCCGTTAATTTTCCGCTGCGTATGTTTTGTATGCAATACAAACATGTATTTTTCCAACAATTTCATCACCTTTCATCCCCTCACAATCCCTCACGTTGATGGCCTCCCACTTGGTGCAGAGACTGCCTCAGACATATCGATAACTTTGTTCCATTTGCTTGCCATTGCCATGAATCGCACATGTGAACAAGTTGAAAATATTTTCTGAGCTAAAACTCCAAATATGGTATTCTATTGCAATGCACATTGGATACCAAAAATGACCAAACAGCTTGGAATCAAATCAATTTACTATAATGTTGTTTCTGCTGCATCACTTGCAATTGCTATAGTTCCGACACGTAATGTTCCCAAGGATAGAGCCATTACAAAGGAGGTATTAATGCAACTACCAGTAGGCTACCCTTCATCGACCATAGTCCTTCACAGCCATGAAGTTGATTCTTTATCATTCATTTCTCTACCTTTTGGAGATGGGATAACATTTTACTATCGTTTCAAAACCGCCATAAAAGAAAGTGATGTGATATCTATTAGAACATGCCAAGAAATGGAAGGACAATTGTGTGACTACATGGGGAATTAGTTCGGAAAGTCTGTGTTGTTAACAGGACTAGTGTTACCAGAGCTTGCTAAGAGTCCTTCGAAAGGCATGTGGGCTACTTGGTTGGATGGGTTTGAGCCTGGGTCAATGGTGTTTTGTGCATTTGGGTCTCAAATCATCCTTGAAAAGAAGCAATTTCAAGAACTACTATTATGGTTTGAGTTAATAGGGTTGCCATTTCTAATAGCCCTGAAACCACTAATAGAATGTGCAACAGTTGAGGAGGCATTAACAAATGGGTTCAAGGAAAGGGTTCAAGAGAGGGGAAGAGTTTTTGGCGGTTGGGTGGAACAACCATTGATACTTAGTCACCCATTAGTTGGGTGCTTTGTGAGCCATTGAGGGTTTGGATCAATGTGGGAGTCTTTGATGAGAAATTGTCAAATAGTGCTTGTGCCACATCTTGGTGACCAAATCTTGAACACTAGGTTACTTGTTGAAGAGATGAAGGTTGTTGTGGAGGTGGAGAGGGAAGATAGTGAGTGGTTTTTAAGAAAGAGCTTGAGCAAGGCGATTAAGTCTGTGATGGATAAAGATAATGAGGTGGGTATTATGGTGAAGAAGAACCATGCAAAATAGAAAGAGATATTAGCTAACCTAGACTTCATGACTGGTCATATGGATAAATTTGTCCAAAACTTGCAAGATCTTTTACTATTAAACAAAAAAGCATAATTCAAGAGTTTGGTTCCTGTACTAAAATGGTAAGGATATTTTCCCTCAGCTTTAGTCTCTCTCTTCCCTCCCATGATTGTCCATTGCTTCAGGGAAGCCATTAAGTGTGGTGATGCCCTCGCTAGGATCGGAACAAATTAGTTTGTGGACTTTCTTCTTTTTCGTGCCCTACCTCTAGATGTTGTAGATGTCCTTGATTAATGAATTGAGTTACATAAATAAATAAATAAATAAATAAATATTGACAAACATATCATCTGAGTTATAGTATGGATGACCACTTGAGTTTTATGCATATTATTTAATTCTCTCTTTCTATTGTCTTGATTTTTCCTTTATTTCACAACACATTATCAGCACGAAACTTTAATCAAATTCTAAAAAGGAAGTTGTCCACACCTACCTTTCAAAATTATAATAATTGTTACAATTTGGAATTGTTATTATAACTGTTTGAGTGGTATCTTTGTTGAATTATCTCATAAGTTTGAAGTGAATTTTTACCAAGGAATGAACTACATGAGTTAACTATTCACGAGTAGGGCCTCTATGAGAGACCAGGCCCCTGGTCCTTTTTGAATTGAATGGTTTAGGCCAAACCCACTTGAATGGGTGAAGTCATGTTATTGTCTCTCAAAATGGAGGTTCGACTAATTACATTTTACTTTTATATTAAGGGTTTTAAAATGGAGTCGCTATTTATTTAATTATTGGAAAAAATAAGAAAACCATAATTGAAAAATTCATCATTTTATTGATTTGAGAATGAGTGTACATTGGTTATAGGAAATGACATGGCTTTGGTCCTAGATACAATCTTAGATATATTACATGTCTTTGTTTTCTAGTTACAATCTAGAGATTGAAAATTACACGGACACGTATTTGATCTACTAAACCTTTGATCTAAGCTCAGAAGCCACACAACTTACAAGATGAGAAGGTGTTAGGCACCCACCTTACCCAGTAAAACCAAGTCTTCTAAACCATGGTGGTCAACATTCATGTCACATCATCCAACATATTATCAATCAATTGCATATTCATTTCTTTGCTTGAATTTAATGTGTATGTATGTGATAAGACCTAATTTCATTTATTTATTATCACCTTTGAATTGAAAAATAAATTCTAGTGAATGTGTGTGAATGGTGATATCCTAAATTCAAGTATTTGGAAAATTATGAAATTAACATGTTTTTCATATTTTGGATATGGATTTAAGATCAAAGCTAGCGTCACGTATGAACATGTGATGAACAACAAAAAATGTGAAGAATGCATATTAACAACATTCAAGCATATCAAGAACATTCAAGCACATTCAAGTAATTTAAAAATAATCTTAAATTAACATTATAGCAAAATAAAAAACAAGTTAGGGAAATGGATTATACCTGCATGCAATATTCACACGGTAAGGGAGGAAACTTTTGGTGGAGGTCCTAAGGGTGGAGTAGAGAAGAAGAACTAGGAGACGGAGAGTGGGGCACAATCAAAATCTTGAGTTTCAAGAAGACCATGAGATGATAAGACTAACTCCACTTCACTAAAACTCGAGGAGAGAAGAGAGAAGAAAGGGAAATTTATATAGTAATGGTAGAGAAAATATGAATGGAAAGGCACTTAACGAAGTTTAGCAAAGGATTAGAGAAAATCATGAACCTAGACCTTATTTTAGAGTTTAGGGAAGGCTGGTGCATTAAATTTGGACATTGGTGAGAGTGATGAGCCATCAAAATGACTAAAATTTCGATTTTTTTCATAGCTTCTATAATAGCCCTCAGAGAAAATTTCGATGATGTAGTCCTAGTTAATCCAATTATGACATGTCATTGATTTCAAATTGATTATAATTATAACCAATCAGAGTTAATTGTTCATAATCACATATAGTCGAACTTAATTTGTGAAAGTGCATTTCGGCTATTAAAACTTGATTTGATGATAACTTTTAATCCGATGGTCTGGTTGTGGCTTATGACCATATAATTTTATCGTTAGAACATCAAGATTAATTTGATGAAATGAAATTAAGTTCAAAGTGAATTTTTACTAAGGAACTACATGAGTTAACTATTCATGAGTAGGACCTCCAATCTTTTGAAATAAGTTGTTGGTTATGGACTTATAGTACCTTGTGTCGTTGAAAGTTAGGCAATGCTTGCCTACTATATTTTCTAATTCTAGGATCATTTTCCTCCTTGAACTTTTCTTCCCTCCCCATATACTGTGGTAGAAATGGTGTTCTAAGCAAATTTTGATGCATTGCTTGGCCTCTTAATTTAGTCCTCCTACCATTACTTTGTGGGTGCAAGCACCCGTGACAAGTGGTTTTCTTGTAGGAAGTACATCTCAGCCTAGAGTGGACTAGGCAGAGGGTGAAAATGAAGTCGCTACCTGCTTTAGGTCTAGGAACTAAATTGGGCCTTTTGGGCCACTTAATTATAAGCATGGGTCTGCATATCAGATTATAGGTCTGGAGTTTGGGTATGGCTTGGGAAGGTATTAGGCACGCAAGACCGCCTCGCTTGTGGGCTGGTGTGGGCGCAAGCTCCTGCGATGTGGATTTCATCCTCCTCGTTGGAAGTACGCTTTTGCCTAGGGTG
This sequence comes from Castanea sativa, assembly GCF_040712315.1. Lineage (NCBI taxonomy): Eukaryota > Viridiplantae > Streptophyta > Magnoliopsida > Fagales > Fagaceae > Castanea > Castanea sativa. The sequence continues at coordinate 22,865,305 of NC_134018.1, forward strand.
GAACATGGCGGGGGGTGTAAATGGAGTTGCCACCTAGTTTAGGTCTAAGAACCATAAATATAGTGCCTTTTGTGGAATAATTAATTTTTACTAGAGCACATGTCCAGAGTTTAGGTATGAGGATGGAAAGGTGTTAGGCACCCAACCCCACATAACCCATGGGTCAGCTTCCACTCATTGTGTTCCAAGTCTTAATCTCATTAAAGGCATATTTAACATGTTATTCTAATTTACACACACTATAGCATGCATCTAAAGTAATCATCATGACATAATCATCCCCAAACCTAGCATTCATCCATCAAGGCATATAAGTATATATCTTAAAGGGCAAAAACATCACGAGGCAGATCTAGATCAACATGTTATAGCATCAAACACATGGTATTCAACCAACCAAATTCATGTTTATCAACCATATCAAACTCATCAACCAAACCAAATGCATGTTCATAGCCTTATGCATAAATTATCTCACTTACCTCACTACATCACAACATCCATGCGTTACTGTATGATCATAGTCACATGCATGTTCATTGTAATAAACAAAGTAAAACCCTAATAAGCATAAAATGAGTAAAACAACAACAAAATAACACAAAATAGAGAGACAAGGACTCAAGGGCAGACCATAATAAGTTAAACAAAAGGTAAAACATATAAATAAAACAAAGGAAAAGACAAATAGGAGTGAATTAGGGTTTATGGGAAAGAGTATGCATGCACATACATAAGGCATGTGTACGCAGCCCATCTATATGCGTATGCATACTACGAGTATGCATATGCATGCAAGGAGCATGCATGCACATACACACCCTAAATACCCTAAATCAGAGACACAGAATAAGAAGCTACGAAAACACAACAAAAATAGGAAATCTAACAACCTATCATGCTTCAAACATAAAAACTAAAATGAACCTAAGCTAAACAAACATATTAAATTAATTAAAGCATATATATAAACACAAGAACAAAGAAAAAATAAAGAAAAGAGTGAAGAGCCAAAATTAGAAACTTTACCTTAACACTAGAACTCACTAGAGCTTGATTTTGATCATTCCCCTTAGTCAATCTATTCACAACCAAATCAAAGACGGTTAGTAAACTTAGAACTCAAAGATCAAGAGTAGAAAATGTCTCAATCAAATAAACTTTGACTTGAGGGTGTTTTGTAAAAACTCCCACTTTGATTCACTAGAAATTATTTTCTAGTGAATCTTATGTGTTTTACCACCAAAATTCATCCTCCTTGAAAAAGCACATTTTTATGGTTTTATATAGTCAAAAAATAGGGGTTTGGAGCGGCTCCCAAATGATGTGGGATTCATTCCAAACCAAGTTTTAAATGCAGAAAATTTGTCTTTCATAGTTTCCAGAACCCTTGCATGCGTATGCAGACCTTGAGCATGTGTATGCATACGCAAGTCCTAGGGTTTTTGTGGCTTTTCTTTTCCAAAAATTATTTATTTGTTCATAAAATAAGTTATATTTTCCATAAATACTTTCTTCAAGTTAGTTTTTGTAAGGTTGAAATTTATCAACCATTTTGTTGGCTTTATTACGTGCCAATTTGCTTGTAATTCAGCACTTAGAAACCTTGTATTTAGGTGGGATTCATGTAAGGGTAGTGTGTGAGAGAGTGTGAAGAAATGCTTAAGATTGTACAATGAAGCAGGGACTCGCGGCTGGATCTTGCAGGTGGCTCGCGACTTGTAAATCGCCAGATGATGCACGCAAGTGAAGCATGCAGAGAAGATGAATAGTCATGCTAGCTGAAGCACTATAGGAAAAAAAGTCCAGTCTGGCCATTCTATTTGCTTGCGGCTTGAACTCGCGACTCAGTCAAGTCGCGAGGCCAAGTCACCTGACAGCTCTGTTTTGGAAAAACTGACTGTTCGCATTCCTTTCTCTCTCTAGTATAAATACCCCTTATACCTACGAAATGTTGAGAGCCTCTAGAGAGAATTTTGAGAGAGAAACCCTAGAGAAAAACAAGATTGACTCATCCACAATCTTCACATAGAGACTCTTCAAATTCCTCTACTCTTTTCCTCTCCATTGTTACATCCTTGAGAGGTACATTACCAAAACCCTTTCTCACCATACCCATATCTGTGAGAAGGCTATTTGGTGCTCTGGGCAGCAGTTAGGAATGGACCAATTACATATTGGTTAATGCTATTGACTATAGCGGAACCCAGCAAGCTAAAGAAGAAATAGGTTTGGCGCAACCTCATTGGAGTAGGAGCTTGGAAGGCTTAGGTACATTGGGTAGATTAGGCTTGGAGGGTCTTCTGTTGTTCATGTATCGCAACTACATTCTTTAGTGGATTATTGACCGCTTGGAGGGCGGCAAAAAGGTTTTACGCTGAGGGCTTCGGTTTCCTCTTCGATAACACATCGTTGTGTTGTCCTTGTGTTTGCATCTCTCTTCCCTTAATCTTTGCCATTTAATTTCTGCTGTGGATGTAATTTTATTTGGTTTAGATTGTTTATCAATTCTGTTATAAGCTTATGTTTATTTTCTGTACATACTTTGTTTGATATTAAGCTTGAATTGGTAATTTGTAATTTGGGGTCTAAACGTTCATAGGTGTTTTATACACATTTTGAACTTTCAATTGGTATTAGAGTGGGTGCACTCTTTGTGGTTTGAACACCTTAGTGCGATCCTTGACCCCGTATTAAGATGGACCGGTCTCAATCTTTGAATGCTCCACCATATTTTGATGGTAGCAATTATGCCTTTTGGAAGGTACAAATGAGAGCATTCTTATGTTCAATAGATGAATCTGTTTTGGATGCCGTTGATGTCGGGTGGACTAGGTCGGAGGCAGCCAAATCCACATGGGATAAGGCAGCCCTCACGACGTCTAATGCAAATAGCAATGCACTTAATGCTATTTTTTGTGGTGTATCTCCAGATGAGTTCGACAGGACATCTCACATAACCATTGCCAAGGAGGCATGGCAGATATTGGAGACCACGTACGAGGGAATAAAGAAAGTTAAAGACACCAAGTTGCAGATGCTGACCACTTGGTTTGAGGAGCTGAAAATGAGTGAGGATGAGTCCTTTGACTTTTTCTATAGCAAGCTAAATGAAGTGGTCATTGGCAAGTTTAACTTGGGAGAGAAAACGGAGGACTCAAAAGTTGTACGAAAAATTCTTCGTTCATTGCCGGAGAGCTTTCGTGCAAAGGTGACTGCAATTGAGGAGAGCAAGGACCTTGATGAAATCAAAGTCCAAGAGTTGATTGGCTCTCTCCAAACATATGAGCTTTCATTGCCAAGTCAAAGAAGGAGAAAATCACTTGCTCTTAAGATGATTAATGAAACGGTAGAAGCACACGACTCATTGGATGACGATGTAGGCGAAAAGGATGTAGCTTACCTTGCAAAGAATTTCCGCAAATTCCTGAAGTTCAAGAACAGTGGGAAGTTTGGTGATAAAGGGAAATTCACAAGTTCCGGAAAGGAGAAAAAAGACTTCAAAAAGAGAGATGGGAAGGAGTCCCAATCTACCCAAGGAGTCACTTGTTTTGAATGTAATGGGCATGACCATTTCAAAAAGGAATGTCTAAATTATTTGAGATCGAGGGGGAAGGCTTATGCCACCACTCTTAGTGACTCAGATTCTTCCACCTCTAATTCGGAAGATAGTTATGATGAAGAAGGGAATTTCTTAGCGTTCATGACTATTGCTCATGTTGAGTCTTCGGAAGACTTGAATTTGCTTATGCAAGAGATTGGGGAGCATAGTGACAAGGAATCAATGGGAATTGTAGAAGAATCAGATGCTAAAGAAGATGAAGATACAGCTGGTCTTCAAGAGAACTACAATTCACTCCTTGAGAAGTTGAGAGAGTATGCAAGGGTGGCCAAGGCGGCTGTGAAGAAGATGAAGAAAGCAGAGGAGGACTATCGAAGTCTCCTAGTGAGATACAAGGAGGCCAAGTGTGAGATTGAGATGCTAAATGGTGAACTAACCGAAGCTTACACCAAGGTGAAATTCCTTGAGCTTGAGGTGGTTCAAGCAAATGCCAAAATAGAGCGTGTATCGACAAAGAAGCTCGATGATGTCCTTTCCTCTCAAAAATATTTTTCTGATAGAACCGGATTAGGATACACTGGAGAAAGTAGCTCAACTGTGAATACCTCCAAAGAAGTGAAGTTTGTGAAGGCCAAAGAGCCGGTTGTAGTTGCCCCTACTGTGGAGAAGGCAAAGGTTGAGGAGAAGAAGAATGTGGCTGACCAGCGGGTGTTGAACATGTCCTGTAATCAATTTGTGGTTAGGTCTGAAGCCAGAGCAAAATTTCTTCCGTGATCGCAAAGAGGTCCTAGAACGAACCATGTGTGTCATCACTGCGGACTTCAAGGGCACACCCGACCCAATTGTCATAAGCTGAGAGCATTAAGGAATGCTAGAGATCAAAGTTCACGAGGACCAAGAAATGGCAAGAGAACTTGGGCTGTTGAGCCATCAAGAGGTCGAAATGGTGATCCTGGAATGATGGACGTGATGAAGATGATTGGTGTATTCACCAACTACTTAGAAAGCTTCACAAGAAGGTTTGAAAGTCCTAACTCTCGTACCCAATCCTATAGAATTATCACCCCAAACGCACGTGACGTGTGGGTGAAAAAGGGTACTCATGCATAAGCATTACAACATGTCCATGCATTAATACTTCCTATGTTGTGTGAATATGCTTGATTGTATGCTTATTGTTTGTGTTAGTTTTTTAAAAAAATGGCTGTTTGTTTATTTTCGCTTTAAATTTTTTTACATTGCTGCTTTTGATCAATCTTTTCTTGTTTTTGTGTCAAAAATCCAAAAACACATAAAAAGTAGAAAATCCTAAAAGTTTGATCGTCTTTGTTGAGTTTTGTCTCAAAACATGTTTTGCCTTATACCTTTGTACTAATGGCCTTGTGCATCTACGAGCATAGCTTGTTCCCTATGCACTCATATCATTGTGGGAGAAATCTTGACATCTATGTGACTGTTGTAAATAGATCTTCAAATTTGTCATGAATGATTAGTGAATGGTTTTGTCGATCTTGAGACATGTATAGACTTGTGCCTATATATCTTTCCACTCTTTTATTTATTGTTTTTGCTTAAAAGAGCTCACCAAATGTAAATCTCCAAATGAAAAGAGATATTGAGCTGCAAAAGCTTGTTGCACATGCTAGTATTTGACTAGGATTAAGAGAAAGCGACCTTTATAAAAATTGTATGATGCCCAAAAAGCCAAAGACTATCTCATCAATTGAAATATCAAAATTTCTGGCATCGATCTCACAATGAGATGTACTGATTCAAAAAGATCAAATGATGTGATGTATATGGAGCCAAATGAAAAGCTTCAATCTTATGCTATCAAGTTTTGTGGGAGGTCATATATGCATACTTCTATGATTGAGATGGGTCACATTATCTAGTGCTAATTGTGTATGTCTTGGTTGAATTGATCATTGAAACTTCACATTAGACTAAGGACTATCTCATTGTTGATATCCACACACATCACACAAGCCTATGATCAATGAATGCCATATTCATTTGTGTGATTGTACTTGATTAAATGTGTTTTCACATGCTCAATCTTTGTTAATCAAACACAAAAAGATTTTTGAGTGTTTTAAGTTGTGTTTGGAAATATTTTGTTATTTTAAAAAGTGTCAAAATTTCAACCAAAAAAAAAAAAAAAACCAGTGTTGCACTGTTTTGGCGACTTAGTCGCGGGTTGGTCCAGTCGTATGCCCCAATTGCGAGCCCATACAGAGATTTCTCGTGACTCACTGACGGGTAAATGTCCCAATCGCGAAAAATACTTAGATTATTTTTCAAAATTTGGGTCTTTATGTTTTTCGCGGCTCATAGTGGCGACTTGTTTGTAGGTGGAAGGTCTAGTAGCGACGGGTACACAGAGATATTTGCTGCTTATTTCACGCCTCCCTTGCGGGTAGAACTTCCAGTCGTGAAAAACACTTAAAAATTTTTTTTAAAAATTTTGTTTTAAGTGTTCTGGCGACTGGCCCTGGCGACTTGCACGCGACTTGACTCAGTTGCAAAAAACGCATGTTTTGCGTTTTAAGGTCAGTTTTTCAAACCTTTTCAGTTTTCCCTTGAACTTTTGTGACTTTTCATTATCTTCCTAACCTGAAACTCTCTCAAACTCACCGTGTCTCTATCGAAAAACTTCCATTTTTGCATCTGTTCAACTTCAAATCATCAAGAAAAAGGTATGGGTTTTCTCTTTCTCACTACATATTTCATGTTTTTAGCTTTATTTTCTTGAATTTGTGAGTTGTGGTTATGATTTGTGATATTTGTTATTTCGGATATAGGTTGGGTTCATGTGTGCTATGTTTAGGTGTTTGGGTTTGGTTGATCTTGTTTCTAGGATACTAAATATGGTCGTTATCATGTTTTAGTTTCACTGTTTGAGTTTGTATGCTATTTTTGTGTTGGTTGGTAAATCTCACACCCATGATAATATGTCTCATTGTCATATGCTTTGTTTGGGTTTACTATGATATACTTTATTTGTGAGTATGGTAGGTTCAATATGGTTGAGTTTTGATAGTTGGATTATAATGTTTTGACTTCAGTTGCTATAGATTATTGTTATCATGTGTGTTGCTTCTGCCTTGAGGATTTTGACTTCTCTGTGATTGGTTTGATCATATCATACTCATTAAGATATGCCTCATAGGCCTATGCCTTCTTCTAAATGAATGTGGTATACACTGTTTCAATACAGCTGATTATTGCATGTTGAAGTCTATGCTTGGGAATGTGCCTTAGAGTGTTCTTGATTGAGTTGTTGTGATCACTATCACAATGTGTTATGCATTAGTGTTGTTGATAGGTTGTTCTATCTCTTTCAATGTCTGAATCTCAATTGAATATGGACTGAATGGTGGAAAAGTTCTATGTTCTTTTCTGTTATTCTAACCTGTTACTAATGGTTGAATTTCCATCTATTGTGTTTTTTTGTGTGTGGCCTTTTCTGCTATGTTTGCAGATGACTCCTACCAAGAAGAAAACCACAACCAAGAAGGGTGATAAACGGCTGAAAATGGACAACACCAAGTTTAGATCACCTCAGTACTTTGAGAGATATAGAGATTTCTACTTAAAGGCAACCATCATTCAGGAAAGATTTGTAGACTTGGTGGATTTAAAGGACACCTTCATTCCAAAATGTTTTGAGGGCAGAGGATGGGATAAGTTGTTGAGTGACTTGCCTATAGTGTGTGAGCATCTTATCAGAGAATTTTATGCAAATGTTGTGCTGAGAGAAGATGAGTTAAACTGTTGGATAAGAGGAAAGGAATTCACTATAGATGCCGGTGATATAGATACGGTGCTAGGCCTTGAAGGTTTAAATGACCATGACTTCACCAACTTCAAGGACAGGATGTTGTCCATAGAAACTGTCCAATCTCGCATTGATGGAGCAAGAGAGGGGAGATGCCTCAACATTACTTCCTTCCCTGCTGACATGAGGTGTCTAACCACCATCATGATGTTCAATTTGTACCTAGTTAGGAAGCTGACTATAATCAATAATGCTAGAGCTATATTTCTTATGGAGCTCAAGGAAAACACCTTCATAGACATTAGCTCTCACATCTTTGACACCATTGTGGATGAGACTAGAACAACCTCTAAGGCCAAGTTGATTTTTCCCAGCCTTCTTATGAGGCTTTTCAGAATGAAAGGTGTTACCATCCCTCAAGACATCAGTCCCATGCCTATACCCTTAGCCATCAACAAACTAACCATCACAAGGATACAAGTTCGTCTCCCAGGTGATGAAGAGGAAGGTGAACAAGCTGAAGGTGAACCTATGGACACTGAGACAGAGGCTGCAGGACAAGCTTCAAGCTCAAGAGGTCACGACAAGAGGAGCAGAGCTTCATCTTCATCAGCAATACCTCCAAATGCATTCCAAATCATCCTAGAGAGGATTGATGGACTCAGAGATGTCCATAATGAACAATTTGACAGGCTGGTTGCAATACAAGTTCAGATGAACATCCTCTCAGCAAAGTTTGATAGCTTCTCCGCTCTTCAGTGATCCTTTGGCCATTCTGGTAAAAAAGGGGGACAATTTTTGAAGGGCAGCTCTTGAGGGGGAGTGTTTGTTTGAGGGGGAGCATGCTAAAAACTCATTTTTAGCTAGTCTGTTTATGCTTTTGTTACATATAGTTTCTGGTGGTTTGTTTTGGATAATGTTTTTAATTATGGGTTTGCTGCATACTTTGTTAAATATTTTGGTTATTTTGCTGGTTTAAACTCATTGATGTTTTTAAAACTTTTGGCTATATATATTTGAGTTGTTATTCAGTACTTATGTTCTGTTTTGTACCCATGTTGCTTTTGTAAGCTTTTAGGGTTTGTTTTCTTTGTTTTGTCGGCTTTTAGTACCATGCTTATGCAGCCTTTATGTTTTTGTACCTATGCTTTGTAGCTTATGTACTTGATGGTATGCTATGCACTACTTTAAATACATCACTCTTGTGCTCTAGTAGGATCTTGTTCCTAAATGCTTGTACTTCATGTATTGTGCATTGGTTGAGTGTTGGACATGTAAATGATACTTTGCATTTAATCTTATAAGCTTGCATGTCCGGATGTTCATTCCAAGTGTGAATGAGTATTGTGGTCCCTATATTTATAGTGATTGTTTGTATGGTCAAGCCTTGGTTTATTACTTTACTCCATTTTGCTTGATCGCATTGTGCTTGCCTCATATGCATTACAAGTTTTTCTGCATACAATGATCATATTATGTTGTTGTGTTTCAGGAGACACTTGTACTTATGATTCAAGAGCTACACAGATTCTAGAGTTAGGTGTGAGTGAGTTTTGTTTAACTGTTCCCAACTCACATGTTAAGTCTAGAGTTTGTTTTAGGGTTTTGTCACGGAATAGCCAAAGGGGGAGATTGTAAGGTTGAAATTTATCAACCATTTTGTTGGCTTTATTTCGTGCCAATTTGCTTGTAGTTTAGCACTTAGGAACCCTGTATTTAGGTGGGATTCATGTAAGGGTAGTGTGTGAGAGAGTGTGAAGAAATGCTTAAGATTGTGTAGTGAAGCAGGGACTCACGGCTAGATCTCGCGGGTGGCTCGCGGCTTGTAAGCCACCAGATGATGCACACGAGTGAAGCATGCAGAGAAGATGGACAGTCATGCTAGCTGGAGCACTACAGGACAAAAATTCCAGTCTGGCCATTCTATTTGCTCGCGGCTTAAACTCGTGACTCAGTCAAGTCGCAAGGCCAAGTCACCAGACAGCTCTATTTTGGAAAAACTGACTCTTCGCATTCCTTTCTCTCTCCAGTATAAATACCCCTTATACCCACGAAATGCTGAGAGCCTCTAGAGAGAATTTTGATAGAGAAACCCTAGGGAAAAACAAGATTGACTCATCCACAATCTTCACATAGAGGCTCTTCAAATTCCTCTACTCTCTTCCTCTCCATTGTTACATCCTTGAGAGGTACATTACCAAAACCCTTTCTCACCATACCCATATTTGTGAGGAAGCTGTTTGGTGCTCTGGGAAGCAGTTAGGAAGGGACCAATTTCATATTGGTTGATGCTATGGGCTATAGCAGAATCCGGTAAGCTAAAGAAGAAATAGGTTTGGCGCAACCTCGTTAGAGTAAGAGCTTGGAGGGCTTAGGTACACTGGGTAGATTAGACATGGAGGGTCTTCTGCTGTTTATGTATCCCAACTGCATTCTTTAGTGGATTATTAACCGCTTGGAGGACAGCGGAGAGGTTTTACGCCGAGGGCTTCGGTTTCCTCTTCAATAACACATCGTTGTGTTGTCCTTGTGTTTGCATCTCTCTTCCCTTAATCTTTGCCATTTAATTTCTACTGTGGATGTAATGTTATTTGGTTTAGATTGTTTATCAATTCTGTCATAAGCCTATTGTGTTTGCATCTCTCTTCCCTTAATCTTTGCCATTTAATTTCTGCTGTGGATGTGATGTTATTTGGTTTAGATTGTTTATCAATTCTGTCATAAGCCTATGTTCATTTTCCACACATACTTTGTTTGATATTAAGCTTGAATTGGTAATTTGTAATTTGGGGGTCTAAATGTTCATAGGTGTTTTATACACATTTTGAACTTTCAGTTTTCATCTAATTGGGCCCTAAATCTACCTTGGGCTTTAGAATTCTAACATCATTGGGGAACGGGAGCTTGAGTTAAGGGGAACGGGAGCTTGAGTTAAAGGGAATGAAATGCGGTGTCTATAGCTGTCCTCCATTATGTGTTGCTAAGTCATATTTAATTAAAGAGTTTATTTAGAGAGCCCTAATCCTTAACCCTAAACATACATCATGCTCTTTATAAAAAAGGTTACACAGAACATGTAAAATCACATCACAACATAAAAGGAACCAAATTAAAACCAAAATCAAACATATACTAAAAAGGAAAAGGTAATAATTAAATAAACACAAAAGGAAAAATATCAGAAATAAACCAAACATGGCAAAAATACTAAAACAAACATGGAAAACAAATAAACATAATTAATTAAACTAAAGCAGATTTACACAAATCATACAACACATGAAAAATGACTAAATTAATAATTTTTTTCCCCAAATCTGGGTTCGGGGTGAGTACAAACTCATGGTCGAAATCATGCACACATATACTCAATAATGCATACACATCCTTTAGCATAATATCAAAAATTACATTTTTATTGAATCAACCAAACACAAAACCAAAGAAACACAAGAGAAACCTAAAAATAAATATGATTAACTACTCAAAATTAGGTTAACATGACAAGAAAAGGAGGATGGCAATTAAACAAATTAAACACAAATATATAATAAACTACGTTAATAAAGACATATGAATATAACACAATAGTGAAATAAATTCATAAGAAAAAAAATATTATAATCAACCTTAAATCAGATTAATACATATCAAAAAAATTCAAATTAACAAACAAATTAAATAAAACTATCATAAAAACTATGTTAAGAAACTCATGGGAATCCTATTAAACAAAGAAAGAATTCGTGGAAAGAAAACTCACCTTACTTAAGATTTTGAGTTTATAGTTTATTTAACTGACCCCACAGTGCCTACAATACTGGGATTAGATTGAGAGAACAAAGATAATCAAGAGAAAACAATAGAACTTAGTAATTACAACTCAATAACAACTTCTTTTGAAAAAGGTTTTGAAAACAATTAGAAAACAAAATTTCTACATTAGAACTAACTAAAGAGAGTTTTTTTATTTGTAAAAAATGTGCTTAGGTGCAATATGGCAGTTTAGAAAAGATGAACTAGGGTTTTGGAAAGGATGGAGCACAAAAATAAACTTTCTTTCTAGCTTGGGTTTTGATTGGAGACATAAGATGAGTATTTAAATGTTAAAACTAGGGTTTTCAGAGCTTTCTAGAGACCTTGGGACGTTCCTAAGGGTTAAGGGGTCAAACCACCTCAAAGAATGATGTTTTGGGCCCCTGAAACTAAAGTTTTGAGCACTTGGGAACGAGCCTGTATATGCAGGTTTTGAGGGTGCATATGCACCCTTAATCCATTGCATACGCATGCTTCCCGAAACCTTATATTCGACTGCATTGTTGGCTTGACTTCAAACTGTGATAATTCAATCAACATAAATCCAATTCATGCAAAATTATATTCAAATTGAAGCTCAGGATGTCTATTTTCCATGAAACAAACCTAACTCAAAATATTTTGTGGATAAAAAGTTATGGTCAAAATAGTGAAAAAAAGATGTCATTTTTCAATATCGTTTTTAAAACGATTTGAGCACTTTTGAGTTGTAATTACTTCCAAACTATTGTGAACTCTTTAATTACCCTTGCATGACGTATGTCAAGCTCATCACTGGGGCCAGAGACCAAAAGTTTTTAACGAGTACAAAATGAGATGTCTACACACTTTCCTTTTCTTGAGTTTCTTCTCTCCTCCCTATACATGTTGGAGATTGCATTGGTTTTTGAAGCAAATTCTGATGCACTGCTATGATTCAACTTGCTCATAGTGTGATTGCTTTCTTTGTCTCAAGTTCCTTCCCTCCCTAAACAAGGTGGTAAAGATGGCGTGCGAATCAAATTTGGACTAATAAAATCATTGTCTTCTTATTAATTCCTAACCTTCCATTATGTTCCTATTAATTAGGATATAAACATTAGGCTAAAATGATTGTACCCTTTAAGTTTGATTGAAATTCATTTCGGTTCTCTATTTTTATTTTTATTTAATTGAGTCCTCTAAGTTTCAAATCACTTCAATTCAGACATTTTATCCAATTCCGTTAAAAAATATTATGTTGAGTATGCAATTCACTAATGAAAAAAGATTTTTTGGAAAAAAAAAATCTCTCATAAAAAACTATAAAATATTTTTATTAATTTTATAGATTTTTTTCGTGTGAAATTAATATTTTTTTAATGGTAAATTTTTAACAAAATTGGACAGAAAACCTAAATTGAATAAATTTGAAACTCAGGGGACTGAAATCAATTTCAGCTAAACTTAGAAGGTGCAATGTATTTTAGCCTACACATTAAACATTTTCACTGTTCATTCTATTCCTACAAATTTGGACATGAAAGTGAAAATACTTATGCCCTCTTATCCATTCACTCCCCCCCCCCCCACCCACAAAAATTCCCCTCCCCCTTTATTTTAATGTTAAATATTCAAAATTTTGATAAATTTTAGGCAATTCCCCTTCATTTAAAAAAAAAATTATAAACACTCTTTTTTGAAAGTGAAACATTCATTCATTCAATAATATGTAAAGAATCTTGATACAAAGCCTCTACCGCAGGTGGTGGTGAATCCTCTACCCAATAGACTACATCAAAAATATTTTTTGCATACTTAGCTAAAGAATGTGCCACCATATTCCCTCCTCTCTTAATACAACTTATTGAAACATGCTGCATACCACTTAGATAAGCACAAATATCCTCATATATATGTCCAAGTAAGGAATTATGGCAAGACAAACCCAAAATACCTCTCATCACTGTGTTGTTATCGCCTTCAATTACAAGCTCTGAAAATCCAGCTTCCATGGCAGAAACCACTACATTTCAACATGCCAAAACTTCTGCCTCTTCACTATTTCTCACATAGGGCCCCTTAGCCGACATCCCAACCATTACTTCTCCCTGTGCATTTCGGATTATTGCACCAATCCCTAAACTCTGCTGCATCAAAATTCAACTTAAACATATTCAGAGGTGGAGGCTTCCAATGTTGTTCACTTGGTGTTGTGCTCGATACTACCAGTTGCTCCTGCACCTTTTGGTACTCTTCCAGATAATCTGCTGCTCGTCTGTTCAGCCAGCTTGGATCCTTCATTTGTCCACCATGCACCATTGTATTCCTCTAGTTCCACACAGTCCATGCTTGAACTATAAAAAGCTCCATCCCAGCCGCATCCAATCTGTTCATCAATGCCTCAAAAAGCTGCATAAAATCATGAAAGTTAGTGGTACATTTCTGCATCATGGTGGAACTACCAGCCCACACATCTTGGGCCGCTGGACATTCCCAAAGAGCATGAATCACGGTTTCTGGAACTCTCTGACAGCAAAGGCATATATTCTCCCTGATGACATTTCTTTTGGCCAAATTTACTCGAGTTGCTAGAATCTCATGACAAGCTCTCCAAGCAAAGACCTTCATTTTGTTAGGCACCCTAACCTTCCATTGTTTCTTCCATATTTGTTGCCTAGAACCTATTGAACTTTCAGCCCACTCCCTAAGCACTTTTCTAGCCACATGATAGCCGGATCTGACTGTGTAGACACCCTCCTTACTATGCAGCCACACCACAACATCAGTCACATGTCTCTGGCTTAAGGGAATTTTACATATAGCCTCTGCATCCTCTCTATTAAATGTTTCCATGATAATATCTCGCCTCCACCCATGTAATTCAGAATCAATAAGATTTGAAACCCTCCAATCCTCCTCACCCTCATGAACCGGATGCAGCACCCTGTTTGATGGATAATTAGGAATCCATTTATCCATCAAAACTTTTATAGATTCCCCATTCCCCACACGCCAACAAGATCCGCTTTGCAAAATGGGCATGGCAGACATAATACTCCTAAAATTATAAACACTCTTTAATTTATTGTTGCCTCCTTTATTTTCTTTTTATTATTGATTTTTTGTCATATATAAGTCATTAATTTTAGGAGTATTTATAACATAGGTTTATAAAAATATATAAATAAATCAAATTAGGAAAATATTTTTTTTTTCTAAAAATAAAGTTATACAAATTTAAACTGAGAGAATTAAGAAAACTGGAATATAATAATTCATTTAACTTGGTCCCTTGAGAAATTTTTTTTTTATGGCTTTGCCACTGACTATTTGTGTCACAATAGAAATTAACATCAAAATATCCATCAATTTTCAAATATTCCTCATTAAAAGTCAATTTATAACTTTTAACAACTGCGGAATAGATCTCACTTGTTTTACTCTAAAATCTACTTAATTAGAAGAGTTACAATTAAAAATAAATAAAAAGTAAGACCAGGTCTAGTACATAGCATAGAACACATTTTCTTAGATAGGTTTATTTGCTTATGAATGAGAATATCTATGATTTGAACTATATAAAACTTTGTACAATTTTATCAAGGTATTACCCTTAAGATAATTGAAATTATTTAGATTTCTATTTCTAATAATTTGCATTCCTAATATATAGGATACTTCACCCAACTCTTTCAATTCAAAATAGAATTTTAGAAATATTTGAACTTCAAATATAAATGCAACACCATTATGACCAATCAAAATATCATCACAGAAAAGATATAAAAGAAGGGCAAGGATTTCCTGCAAATATGTTTGCAGGAGTTGCTACAAATAGTGTTATGTGGCAACTTATGAACCTAACATCTATTCTAAGTCATTTGCATGACACGTGACTGACCAAAGTAACCGAATTGCCTTTACCACAGTTGGCACTTAACCACAGCCCCAACCCAAGTAAGGATATTTTTTTTTTCTAAATAACCAAATCCCTCAAACAATTTCATTAGTTAGCAAGGATTCGAAACTATTTAGCAATCTAACAAATTGAGTCTGTCGGACTCGATTTTGATCTTTGAAATCGAGTCAATGGAAGTCGAGTTTAAGTTGGAAATTGATTGGTTCGCATTCGAGTTTTATACTCGAGAGTCAAACACTAAGAATCAAACACAACAACCCCACACCAGTGCGTAGCTTGAAGCAGCAAGAAGCAAACACAGCAACCCAAAAAGAAACACAGCAACCCAGAAAGCTTCGTAGCAACCCAAGAAAATTAAAACGGTGATGCAAGAAAAACAACGAAGAACACCCAAACCACTAAGAACAAAACCCAAACCTAGAAACCTTGAAACACACTTGAAACCCAGAAAACTTAAAACCCAGAAATCACGAAGAACACCCAAACCACAAAACCAAGTAATCACGAAGAACACCTAAACCACGAAACCTAGAAATCACGAAGAACAAAACCTAAACACCCAAAAACCTTGAAACCCAAACCCACAAAGAACAAAGCCCAAACCACGAAGATAAAAAAAAAAAAAAAATAAATAAAAAAAAAAAAAAAAACCTTGATTCTTGATTCTCTCTGGGTCTTTGGGTAAGAGATTCTTGATTTTTTCTGGTTTTGTTGAGGGAACTCGTTCCTTGCTTCTTGATGTTGCCAACAAACGTGAAACTCAACTTCCCTTGACTCGATTTCAAAGAGCAAAATCGAGTTCACCGGACTCGATTTGTTAGATTGCTAAATAGATTCGAAACCTTGCTAGCTAATGAAATTGTTTAAGAGATTTGATTATTTAGAAAAAAAAAATCCCCCAAGTAAAACAAAACAAAACAAAACCCCCAACCATTTTTCTCTTTGCTGGTCCACCTCTCTCTCTCTCTCTCCCTCTCTCTCACTTCACCACCATTTGTTGCCACGTTCATCCTTGTCGGTGATATCTCAGTTAGGTTGGCTCAAATCAGCAAAAAACACTCCTTTCTCTCTCCATTTAGTCTTGACTCTCTTACAAAAATAGGAAAACAAAAAATATGATTGACCCATGGTTTAATTGGAAAGTATATGTGGAATTCGTGGGTGGATTTAGCTATAAATATTTCAGATCCAAAAATATTTCGTCTATTCTTTTTTTTTTTTTTTCCATTTTTGTAAGAGAGTAAGAGTAATTGGAGAGATAATGGCTTAGTTGACTCAATCTCATTGATGGTGTTTTTGCCAAGGGACGGCAGTGGCAACGAACATTGGTGGAGTGAGAGAGAGATGAGATGATTGGCAAAGAGAAAGATGGTTGGGGTTTTATTTTACTTGGGTTGGTTAAGAGAGAGAGAGAGAGAGAGAGAGAGAGAGAGAGAGGGTTGGTGCAGACTGTGGTAAGTGAATTTGGTGACTTTGGCCGGTCATGTGACATGCACATGACTTAGGACAGATGTTAGGTTCATAAGTTGCCACATAATACTGTTTGCAGCAACTCCTACAAGGAAATCCTTGCCCATAAAGGTATTCCCACTATTCTAATGATATATACAATAAGAGCATTTTCATCAAGAGTTTTAAAAATTTTAGCATTTAGCACCTAAAAAACCAACTTTATAGCATTTAACATATCACTTTATAATACACCTAGTATCAAAACTTCTATTTTTTTTACCGCTTTATTAAAATATTATTTATTTATTTATCATTTTTTATTCTTTTTGAGAGAGAACAGAGAGTGAGATATAAGGGGAGAGAGAGAAGGAGAATAAAAAACAGTAAAAAATGAGTTGCAACTAGCTACAGTAAGGTGTTAGTAATAACATCTTATTGTAGCAAGATGCTAAAAAATTTAAAATTTAGCACCATTGATGTGTGGACTTTTTAGTGGTTTTGTTGCTAAAAATAGGTTTTAACATTTATCCCACCTTTGATGAGAATGCTCATGAAACAAAATTTCATAATTACCATGTGAAAAGCGTAATACCATTGACTTAATTTACAAACCAAAATAACAAACAACGTGGAAAACAATAACTTTGACTTAATTTCCTTCTAAAAATATTCTTTTATTTAACTTATTCTTTATGCATGCCAGAATAAAAAAATCCTCATTTTTTATGCAATCTTTGCTACATTTTTTCGACTTATAACTTGTTTACGAAACACAAATTTTTTATACTTGTTTATGATTTATAATTTTCTATTAAATTTATAAAAATGGTGAAAATTCGTTTGAAAGTTGTTTAAAAGTTTTAAGATTTTTTTTAGTAAAATTTTGTGAAATTTACCATTTTAATACGTTTTTTGTTGTATTTTAATTATTATTAAATTAATTTTTATGTCATTATGGTTCGACCTCAGTTGAATCTCGGTTTGACATTAAAAATCCTGAATCTCTCCCTTTCCAGTTCTTTCAATGGTCTAGGTCTAAAAATCATTGTAACAATAATGGACATTAAAATTCTAATGGAAGTAAATCCCTTGTGTGTGTGTGCGTGTGCATGTGTAAATTCCTTTGCCACTAGTATAGCTTTATATTTTCCAATATTTCTACTACAATTAAATTTTATCTTTGGTACCCATAGGCCTTTGGGGGGGGGGGGTGTTTATGTAACCCTTGTTTGACCATGGGCTAAGGATTGAAGGTCCAAAAAGGAAATGAGGAGGGCCTGGAGAACAAACCCAACCTACAAAGTATAGAGGGGAAGTCGGGCCAATCCTTGGTCCCAGGGATCCATCCCAAGGAGCCCCCATCTAGAAACCTAACATAAACCATTAGAATTTTGACGTCATTATGGTTTGACCTTAGTTGAATCTCGGTCCGACATTAAAAATCCTGAATCTCTCCCTTTTCCAGTTCTTTGAATGGTCTAGGTCTAAAAATCATTGTAGCAATAATGGACATTAAAATTCTAATGGAAGTAAATCCCTTGTGTGTGTGTGTGTGTGTGTAAATTCCTTTGCCACTAGTATAGCTTTATATTTTCCAATATTTCCATTACAATTAAATTTTTCTTTGGTACCTATGGGCTTTTGGGGGGGGGGGGGTGTTTTTTTAACCCTTGTTTAACCATGGGCTAATGATGAAAGGTCCAAAAAGGAAATAAGGAGGGCTTGGAGAACAAACCTAACCTACAAAGTATAGAGGGGAAGTCGGGCCAATACTTGGGCCCAAGGATCCATCCTAAGGAGCCCCCATCTAGAAAACCAACATCAACCATTAAAATTTTGGCATCATTATGGTTCGACCTCAGTTGAATCTTGGTCCAACATTGAAAATCCTAAATCTCTCCATTTTCCAGTTCTTTTAATGGTCTAGGTAATGGAAGTAAATCCCTTGTGTGTGTGTGTGCGAATTCCTTTGCCACTAGTATAGCTTTATATTTTCCAATATTTCTATTACAATTAAATTTTATCTTTGGTATCCATAGGCTTGGGGGGGGGGGGGGGGTGTTTATGTAACCCTTGTTTGACCATGGGCTAAGGATCGAAGGTCCAAAAAGGAAATGAGGAGGGCTTGGAGAACAAACCCAACCTACAAAGTATAGACGGGAAGTCGGGCCAATCCTTGGTCCCAGGGATCCATCCCGAGGAGCCCCCATCTAGAAACCTAACTTAAACCATTAGAATTTTGACATCATTATGGTTTGACCTTAGTTGAATCTCGATCCGACATTAAAAATCTTGAATTTCTCCCTTTTCCAGTTCTTTGAATGGTCTAGGTCTAAAAATCATTGTAGCAATAATGGACATTAAAATTCTAATGGAAGTAAATCCCTTGTGTGTGTAAATTCCTTTGCCACTAGAATAGCTTTATATTTTCCAATATTTCCATTACAATTAAATTTTTCTTTGGTGCCTATGGGCTTTTGGGGGGGGGGGGGGGTGTTTATGTAACCCTTGTTTAACCATGGGCTAAGGATGAAAGGTCCAAAAAGGAAATAAGGAGGGCTTGGAGAACAAACGTAACCTACAAAGTATGGAGGGGAAGTCAGGCCAATCCTTGGGCCCAAGGATCCATCCTGAGGAGCCCCCATCTAGAAATCCAACATCAACCATTAAAATTTTGACGTCATTATGGTTCAACCTCAATTGAATCTCGGTCCGATATTGAAAATCCTGAATCTTTCCATTTTCCAGTTCTTTTAATGGTCTAGGTAATGGAAGTAAATCCCTTGTGTGTGTGTGTGCAAATTCCTTTGCCACTAGTATAGCTTTATATTTTCCAATATTTCTATTACAATTAAATTTTATCTTTGGTACCCATAGGCTTTGGGGGGGGGGGTGTTTATGTAACCCTTGTTTGACCATGGGCTAAGGATCGAAGGTCCAAAAAGGAAATGAGGAGGGCTTGGAGAACAAACCCAACCTACAAAGTATAGAGGGGAAGTCGGGCCAATCCTTGGGCCCAGGGATCCATCCCAAGGATCCCCCATCTAGAAACTTAACATAAACCATTAGAATTTTGACATCATTATGGTTTGACCTTAGTTGAATCTCGGTCCGACATTAAAAATCCTAAACCTCTCCCTTTTCCAGTTCTTTGAATGGTCTAGTTCTAAAAATCATTGTAGCAATAATGGACATTAAAATTCTAATGGAAGTAAATCCCTTGTGTGTGTAAATTCCTTTGCCACTAGTATAGCTTTATATTTTCCAATATTTCCATTACAATTAAATTTTTCTTTGGTACCTATGGGCTTTTGGGGGGGGGGGGGTGTTTATGTAACCATTGTTTAACCATGGGCTAAGGATGAAAGGTCCAAAAAGGAAATAAGGAGGGTTTGGAGAACAAACCTAACCTACAAAGTATAGAGGGGAAGTCGGGCCAATCCTTGGGCCTAAGGATCCATCCTGAGGAGCCCCCATCTAGAAACCCAACATCAACTATTAAAATTTTGACGTCATTATGGTTCGACCTCAGTTGAATCTTGGTTTGACATTGAAAATCCCGAATCTCTCCATTTTCCAGTTCTTTTAATGGTCTAGGTAATGGAATTAAATCCCTTGTGTGTGTGTGCAAATTCCTTTGCCACTAGTATAGCTTTATATTTTCCAATATTTTCATTACAAGTAAATTTTATCTCTGGTACCTATGGGCTTTTTTTTGGGGGGGGGGGGGGGGGGTGTTTATGTAACCCTTGTTTGACCATGGGCTAAGGATTGAAGGTCCAAATAGGAAATGAGGAGGACTTGGAGAACAAACCTAACCTACCAAGTATAGAGGGGAAGTCGGGCCAATCCTTGGGCCTAGGGATCCATCCTGAGGAGCCCTCATCTAGAAGCCCAACATAAACCAACATCCACCACCTCGGCTGACGAGATAGAAACTTCTTGCGGAGGAAGGGTCCGAGAATCCCCTAGCAATTGCAAAAGGATTCTGACAAACTAGAGAATGTGTCGTCTAAACTCAGCAACATTCACCTCCACATTAAGTAGGCAAATGGACCAACTATTGCATTATTATTATCAAGGAAACAACAATAAGATAGTAGACTTCATCAATCTTAGTCTCTCATATTAAGATTTACAATGTTTCTCAACACATTTAAGAATGAAAATGAATCTAAAAATCCATTTGCATCCATTTAAAAGACATGTTATTTTTCATAGTGGGTACCATAAAAATATATACATCAGACATATAGAGATTTCTTTCTCCAGGTATTATGATTTTCATAGTTCCAATGTTTAATACTTTACAATAAGTATTATTACCATGTATACATAATGATCACCGGCTTTAACCTCTTTCATGTGAACAACGAAGTTTCTCATCTTTGCCACTTGACACGATGATCCAAAATTTACCCACTAGGCTTCATAGTCAACGATAACTAAAAGTGATTCAATATCACACAAACTATATCTTTGGAGTCTTCAAAATTAAATTTGTTGGTATTGTTGCTATTTTTATTTTCACAACAATTAGCTTGATAATAACCTTTTTTTTTCCTTAAATCATTTTTCCCCTACTCCACTTATTCTTATCGTTATTTTTCAAATTCTTTCCTTTGCTTTTGAAACTTTTAGAAAGAATTTTTATTTTCGAGGCTCATCTATGAGTTATTTGATGAGGCCTCAGCTCATGACATACTAAAAATTCCTTTCCATGTCAGTCCTATGTAGGACAAACTAATGTGGATTTTGGATCCCAAGGGGAGGTTCTCTGTTAAATTAGCCTATAAGGAAACTATTGCTCATGAGCCAGGTCCCAACCCCTCTGAAGGTCTATGGAAGGCAAGATTGCCGGAGAGTATCAAAGTGCTGCTCTGGAGGATAAGCTCAAATTTGATCCCCACCATAGTAAATCTTTCAAGCAGATTGGAACATGTTGACCCTACCTGCCCCTTGTGCAAAAGTTGTACAAATTAAGTTTGCATCTCTTCTTTAAATGCCCCATTTCCAGTGTCTCTGGCATTCAGCTTGCTGGGGGTTCAGAGCTGACTTGGAGAGGGTCCAATCACATGTGGATATCATAAAATTAATCCTGGAGCCTCCTATCCCTGCTCGAGAAGCGTGGCTTATCACCTTTAATATGGCCCTCGTTGTGGATGAGATTTGACATATTAGAAATTGTGTTTTATACCAAGAAGACCACGTAGACATCCATAAGTCAGCAAAATCTGTGCAATCCAGGTTCTTAGAAGGCTTCAAGCTGTTTGCTAATGTTCCTCCTAAGCCTTCTTTCTGAACCTGTCACTACCTGGTCCCCACCTCCCACAGGATGGATCAAGATTAATGCTGATGCTGCTGTCTCCGGCTCTTCCTCAGCTCTAGGTGTCATGGCTCAAATCATGAAGGAGAAGTGATCAGTATTTGGGGGAGATGCCGATCCTCATGTCCCCCCTTCCAAGCTGAAGCAGCAGCCTTGCTATGGGCAGTTGAGATTGCCAACCGGGAAAAATGGACCCATCTGATTTTCAAAGGTGATGCTAAGGCATGTTTTGACTGCTTATCATCAGAAGACACCATACCAGACTGGTTGATCAACACCTATATCAGCAATATCCATAGTCTTTCTTTTAGTTTTATCTATGTTAAGTTTAGTTGGGTTAGGAGATTAGGCAACGCAGCAGCACATGAAGCTGCCAAATTTGCTCTAACCTCGTGTCAGTGCTTTTTCAATAATGGTAATCTCCCTGCTGTTTTAGAGTCTGTTTGTAGGGCAGATTACCTTCCTTGTTCTCCTTATTTGGTTTAATGTTATTGCAGATTATCAAAAAAAAAAAAAAATGTAAGCATAATATCTCTAATCGTTTTTATCATCCTTTTTCGTATACGTTCTTTTAATATTCGCATTGACTTGGTACTACTCGCCATGACTAATGCAACAAGAAATAAAAGGTTTTAGTTTAGAAATCTGAAGAAGACATGCATTTTGTTGTACTAAGAGCCTTGTAGCCCAATTAGTTATCACCTTCTAGTGTCAGGTATATTATCTTTGAAAGCAGCTTAATTACTGCTTTTCCAAATGGTTCAGAGAGACTCAAAGTGTAGTAGCCAATACTGTAGAAACACTACTATCTGGGTATAATCTCCAAGAACAAAAGGGAGAAACAGGAATTTGGGTTTTAATTTCTCTACCGCCTCTTATTTCTCATTGCTCAATTTAAATACATAATCACATAACAACTCATATCATCAAATCTTAGCCGTAACAGGTAGTTAGATAAGATAACAATCATTCCCAAGATAAAATTAAATAACAATAAAGGATAATACCAAACCTAAAGCAATGTAATCTCCTATTGAAAGGAATTCTTATTGAACTAAACAACTTCTTGAGGCAATCCATACGGCTAATTTGCAATGTGATCACCCAGTAGTAGTAGTGATCCTGCCTTGGGACACAGCAGGATCCCTTTCAGATTGTATCTCATTGGACCAGGTTGTTTACCATGGAATCATTTGGCAAGGTTTGTGGTCTTTCAACTCTTAGGTTTAGTTCAAAGCTCCACTATACTACTCTTTTGAAAGAGCGTGTCAAATGTTTCACCCTCGGTTTACATGAGGGGCAAACAGTGTCACATTTTGTGTCTTTTTGACAAACTGTTCTAAGAGGATGAGCTCTGTGGCTAAGCCTCCATAAAAAAAAAAACAATTACTTTGTATGGGAGTTTGAGGGACCAAAGGTTTTTCCAATTCAAATGAGGAATTCTATTCGACTGGCTGTTCAGAAATTCTCGGTTCCTAACCTTTAGCTTATATAAGAGTAGTAGTCAAAGTGTCAAACCTGACTTCATAACAGCATTTAGTGAGACCAAATGACCAACAACATCATATATAACCCTAGGTCCATGCCATTGAAATAAAGTGTCATCTGGGTGGCCATAGATCATGCCAAAGGAAAATTTTTTTAACATCCCAAACCTTTAGCTTGAGCAATGATCTCCAAACCCAGGTATAGTCTTAGGGAAACCTACCACCATGTCATTTTGTAGAAAGTTCTTATAATTTATTTGTGAATAGCAAGTTTTTTTTTTTTTTTTTTTTTTTTCTACTATTAAAATACATTGATTAGCCAAAATTAAATTAAAATTTTTTGAAATGAGTGTGTAGTTCAATGACATTATTTAATTTCCTATATAGAAAGAATTTCGGTTTGAATCCCTCCTCCCATGATTCTGGTAAACAAACCAAAAAGAAAAAAAAAAAGTTAAAATAATTTTGAGTTGTACAAGAACCCATTCACATCAAATATAATTCCAATCAATTCATTACTAATATCTAGTAATTATTCATAGGCTAAAATGCAAAACTGACCATTTAACTTTCTTTATATTTCATTTCAGTCCTTTAATTTTGCTTTTGTTCATTTCAGTCCTCTAAGTTTCATATTTATTCAATTAAGGCTTTTCCGTTAACTTTTGTTAAAATTTTTTGAAAATAAAAATCTGGAAATTATTTTTAAATCATTAATTAAATTTTTTTAATTTAAAAATTTTGAAGACAAATTTATAAAATTGAAAAATTAACCACAACATATAACAAAAATTGATAGAAAAACCTTAATTGAATAAACTTGAAAGTTAAATACTGAAATGAATAAAAACAAAGTTAAAGAACTGAAATAAAATCTGAAAAAACTTAGAGGGTCAATTTTGCATTTTGACCTTATTCATATTTGCTCCTCACTGACTGAGCCTAAGATCAGCCATGCGGTGCCTTTTGGGCCAAGGTCTACGACTACATTTCTGCGACCATGACTTAGGTCCTAAACTCAACATCATGTTGAACGAGGCAACGTTCAAGGTCAATGCCACTATCTCCGCTAAAAAAATTGGATTCTTTGCAATTCTCTACAAGTTAGAGAGCCTCCTAATCCCAAGTCCTCACCGCTTAACAATTTTATAAAAGAAATTTCTTTGCGGCTATTTTTCCAATATATTAACACCTAGAAGTCTAGAACCTTAGCTGTCAGAAATGGAGAATAAAAAATAAAAATTAAAAAAAAATTCAAAGAACAAGGACCCTTTTGATTAGCTGCCTAAACAGAAGGCCATCACATGGGAAATTTGCTGTCATGACAGTGTCATTCGTCGTCTAAGCAACCAACCGTCCCCCATATTTCGTTTGTTGTTTGACTCCAAATACCATACTTGTCAGTTATAACTTCAATTCACATCCCTCTATTTGAGCATCTCATCAAACATCTTCACAATTTACCATTTTCCACATATAATATACCTTGTTCCAAGTCCAACACACATGGTTTTATTTATATCCCACATGGGCTTTAAATATTTTAGTAGATAGCATGTAATCAGAGACACAAGAAAGCCCATGTGGATGCTTTTAACTTGTTGAGCGGGTTAGTTGTGCAAGCTAGGATGGAGCATGTTGATGACCTTTTTGAGTCTTCTTCAAGTAGAGATGAAAAGGTAGAAGCATTGGATCTTTTGGAGGAAAGTTGGTTCTTTGAGAACTTGCTTTATAGAAAAACAAGGATGTTTAGGTGCCATTCTGATCTTTGTCCTTCCTCAAATTTTGATCAAGAGATATTGGTGAAGAACTTAAATGGGGAAAACACTTCCTTGACAGGGAAGCTCACAGAAGACAATGATTTTTCCAGTCCTAATTTAGTTCGCACGCCATCTTTACCACCTTGTTTAGGGAGAGAAGAAGGCACTAAAGAAAAAGAAAGCAATCACACTATGAGCAAGTTGAATCAGCAAACAGTGTATCCGAATTTGCTTCAAACACCAATGCAGTCTCCATCATGTATAGGGAGAAGAAAAGGAATTCAAGAAAAGGAAAATGATGGCAGGAGTACAAAATTGAGTGGCCAAGCACTGCGTCAAAATTTGCTTAGAACACCATCCCTACCACCTGATATGAGGAGGAAAGAAATGGTTCAAGAGGAGAGTGATCCTAGAATGAGCAAATGTACCAGGCAACCATCGCCTAACGTTCAGCGACATAAGGTACAATAACCACCAACTTCCAAAGCTATCATAGGTCGTCCTCATGAATAGTTAACTCATGTAGTTCCTTCCTTTTCTTAGTAAAAAATCACTTTGAGCCTATGAGATAACACAGCACAATACCACTCAAATAGTTATGATAACAATTCCAATTGTAATAATTTTTTTATTCTATATAAGATATCTATCCTATTACTTGTAAGACCGCTTGTGCGGGCCCCCACACTTTATATTACCAAGAGACATGGATAAGAACACGAAAACACAAACTTTGACATGATAATTCTTGAAAAATTAAAACATTGGATATATATATATATATATATATATATATATATATATATTGGAAATGTTAGCCAATGCCTTAGGCATATTACTTTTAAGTATTTAGTTATCATTTATAGGCATATTTTATGTTTCCAACACACTGAGGATAAGAATGTAGGAGTGCTACTAACATGTATGGATACACTGGGGTTTTAGAGTGTTTGATTGTCTGTACTTCTTAGTTACTTCTATCATCTGGCTTGAGTTGAATAACCTAAATTGTGCAATTGTGATGGTTCTGGATTTGTACTTCGTAGTGCATGACACAAAGTTCTAGTATGTTTTTTCTCAGTTTACTATATCATTTCTTCTTCTTTTTCAATTCATAATGTAGCTTACATTCTGGATTTGCAGTGCTTGACAAACAGTTCTAGTCTTCCAAGATGTAGACCATCAAGGAACTTGGAGGTAGAAACCATTAAATCCAACTGCACCAAGGAAATGAGGCGGGGATACCTTAATCAAACCAAGTCGAAGAAGAGCCCAAGTGATCTTGAAATTGAAGAAGTGCAAGGATTCAAGGACTTGGGCTTCACATTTGACAAAGATTTAAGCCCAAGTGTGGTTAACATACTTCCTGGTTTGCAACAGAAGCAGCATGAGGATTTAGACCAAGATAAGGTGAGGAGGCCTTATCTTTCTGAGGCATGGTGTGTGCAAAGCTGTGCCCCTCCTCCAATTCCAAATTGGGCTCCCAAGGCGTCTACAGAAGACATGAAGGCACAAATCAAGTTTTGGGCTAGATCTGTGGCATCAAATATGAGGCAGGAGTGCTGAGGACTTCTGTCCAAATCAATAGCCGAAAACTTGATTGCTGAAGACCTACCAAAAACGTATGAAGCTTTAACCTTAGAATTAGGCTGGGTGTCATGGTCATGGTCATGTATCTAATCCATAATGATTTTATATGCTACACTTATTCTTTGGTGTTTTACAATTCTTGAATTTTACATAGGTGTACATTGGGACTGTAAGCAATTCCTCCAAAGCAAGACTCAGAGCCCAAATGTACAGGACAAGCAAAAATTGAATTGCTAAAGGACGAATGGAAATAAAGCTATGAGTGTTAAAATCCAAGGCTAATTCAATAAATTTTATGTAAACGATTCATTTTTTTTTTCTTTTCCTTTTTGCAATTTTATGATATGTACTAGGGGAACTTGTTAATAATGACTAAATTTCGGTTTTGTTGCCTGTTTTGATGGTCTACTAATTTTAATTTTATAATTCTCTCTCATATAATTGTCAATAGCTGTCCAGAAAAATATTATAAAAAAAAAAACTTTTGCACAATCAATCTAATGTACTTTTAAGTATTCAAAATTTTTTTTCTTTCTACATTAAAAAAGTTAGAAGTTATTTTTAAATGAAAAAAATTTTAATTTAAAATTGTGAAATTTTGAATTTGAAATATTAATAAAATTCAGCACATTCATTTGTAATTCTCACCTTAACAACTGTTTTGTGTTGGCTTTAATTACGTGTCAAATTTGATTGTAATTTTGTTCAATTTTGTATGCTCTGTACTTTATGTGGGATTTTATTGTAATGGTTGTGTGATAGAGAGAGAGAGATTGTGAAGATTCAAGCATATGAAGACAAAAGTTTTCTTGCGGGTAGCTCGTGACTAAGCATCCTGTGAAATGATGCATGTGCCTTGCACATGACTGGAATGCGAAAAGTCATGACAGATGGTGACAGCTGGTTTTCGCGAGTGTCTCACGAGTAAGGTCTTCCCGCGAGATACCCGCAAAATAGTCTATTATGCTATTTTGTCCTATCTGCTCTACTACATTCTCAATCACACTATATATACTATCATTACCCACATATTGAGTATAGAGCTTTTCAGAAGAGAAAACCCTAGCCTCAACCCTTGAGAGTATAAGATTGTCATACCCAGAACTTTACACACTATCCATTGTAGTTTTCCTCTACTCCTACCTCTTCATTTCTATACCCTTGAGATGTTGATAGCCCAAACACTTACAACACTCACACTGAGTGTCCAGTGTGTTTTGGTGCTACTTGGAAGTATTGGAAGAATCTAAGTTTTGGCGGATGAAATTGGGCGCATTGCGAGATCCGAAAAGTTAGACAAGACACAGTTCCGAGAAGTCTTGTTGGAGTAGGAGTTTGGAGGGCTTAGGTGCATTGGGTAGACTAGACTTGGAGGGTCTTTTGCTATTCATGTATTTCAACTTATTATCTAGTGGATCGATTTACTGCTTAGAGAGAAGCGGAGAGATTTTTCGCCGAGTTCTTCGGTTTCCTCTTCAGTAACACATCGGCGTGTTATCTTATGTTTGCATCACTCTTCCCTACTCTTTTAGCTTTCATTATACTGCTGCGATTTATTGAATATGACTTAGAGTAGCAGTTTTGTTTGTTCGCTCGCATTTACTCTATTCTGCACTTATTTAAGTTAAAGTAAAATTAACCGAGCCATAATTTTTAATTTGGGGTCTAAACAGTTCTTGTATTTTTAACACAATTTCGAGCTTTCATAGGGTATTTTAGTAATTTTCTTGTAAAATATTTCATGAATTAAAAGATCTATTAAATTTTAACCAAGTAGGAGTATATTCTAATTTTTAATAGTTAAGGGGGGATATTATTTAATTTTAGAGTTTTAGGGAGAAATTTTGA
Source organism: Castanea sativa (assembly GCF_040712315.1). Classification (NCBI taxonomy): domain Eukaryota; kingdom Viridiplantae; phylum Streptophyta; class Magnoliopsida; order Fagales; family Fagaceae; genus Castanea; species Castanea sativa. The sequence goes on from NC_134018.1 coordinate 22,893,807, forward strand.
ATATTCCATAGATCAAAGAGGAAAAGTATTTTTTCTTCCCTCATTTAACAATGAATCAGCCATAATGTTCTAAATATTATGTATCCTTTTTTACATAACGTTACAAACGTGGTTATAAAGATAAGAAAACCATATATTACCAAATGCCTAAAACCACCTCTCCTTGTTTTTCTAACTAGGGGTGTCTATAAGTTGATTTGAGTTGGTTTTAAACTCAACCCAGTCTCGACTCGATCACATTGAGTGGCAAAAGATGAGATTAGTTATCAACTAAAGAGAGGTAACAATTTAGTCCGAGCCTGGGTCAATTGTCCATAAGTAGTAGTTGGTGTCAAAACCGTAGTAGTTGGTGTCAAAACCATATGGAAACAACAACGAGGAGTGTTTCCATTAGATCTCATCAGAGATCACGGGATCTCCCCAAGATCTAGGTAGCAATCTCCACCAATTTGGGTGTTCCAAAGGTTTGAGCTTTTTCCAATTAGGTCAAGTTCAATAGATTCTCAAGTTGAAAATTTGACAAAAAACCCATTTGAGGTAAGTTTTGAAGTTTGAACCACTCAACTTGTCTTCGACAACTGTTGAAAGTTTGAAACTAGTGAGATATGGATCGGTCGATCGAGTGTCTTGGTTTAGACACCCATCTGGAGAGCCCTACATCTAATCATCTCAAAAAAAAAAAAAGAAAAAAAAAAAAGCCTTTTCAATTTTTATTTTTAAAAAAATAATAATAAAACAAAAAGGCAAAAATCTAAAATACATGCCAGATATTATATATCATATCTCGATTCCCCACCAAAATCTAACCTGCAAAAACACAAGATATCATTCATTGCAGTATCATCCATTCAGAAACAGGAACACCCAACAAAGGTTCAAGAGACACAAGTCGTCAAGAAGAACCAAAGTGACATAACCATAACCCAAAAAAAAAAAAAAAACCACTCAAATGTTGCAGTCTTCTTACTCTTACTCCTACCACTCTCTCACTACCAACATCCCCATCCCTCTCTCTCACTCTCACCCTTACAAGCCCTCTCTTCTCTCATCTCCTCTTTCAAACTTCCCTTACAGACCCTCTACTCCTCACCATGTCTCAGCCCTCCCTCCAGTCAGACTCGAACCATTGCTCGCCCTGGTTCCTGAACCAGAGGAGGGTCCAATGGAGCTCCCACAGAGTCTTCCTTCCATTTTCGCCACCACGGACAACCCTTCAACTATCCAAGTCGCAACCAGCGTTCTCCTCACTGGTGCTATCTCTGTTTTCCTCTTCCGCTCTGTCCGCCGCCGCGCTAAGCGAGCCAAAGAACTGGTATTCTTCTTGTCTTTCATTCATTTCTTTTGAATTTTTCATTTTACTGTGTTGTTAATGTGCTTCTGTTTGAGTTTTTTTACAAACTGGGTTTTGGTTAGATTTTGTGACATTTGCATGTGTTATGGGAACTCAGTTTACACTTCGGAGTACTGGGTTTTATTTAGTATTCATTTCACTTCAATTCTACATATTTTATTCTGGTATTATGCTTGAATTCAATTCCTTATGAGATTGGTTTCAGTTAGCTCATTGTTTTAAATCTTTTGTTGTCAAATAAGAGACTTGGTTTGAATACTGTCTGCACTAAAAACTAATTAGTGTCTTAGACAAAAGCAATCATTAGGGAAGGGACATGATACGTTCAAATTTTATCGTATCTTTGCTTTTGTGTTGTTATTACTTATTACTGGTGTACTTGGAGTTTGGATTTTGATGAAGTGAATTTGGCGGGTCTAGAAATTTAGGTCTTCAGGAGTGAAGAAGTCATTGAAGGAGGAGGCCGTCGATGCATTGAAAGCAATGGGGTCGAGTCCTGTTGAAGCTAACTCTCCACCTTCACCTGTTCAAGCATTGTTGGGTGGAATATCAGCAGGTGTTATTGCGCTTATTCTTTACAAGTTCACTACTACTATTGAGGCAGCTCTCAATCGCCAGACAATTGCAGATAATTTCTCGGTTTGTTCTTAGTTTTTTACTTTTTCATTATCAGTGTTCAATTGTTTTTGCAGATTGATTTTGACCATATGGGTTTTCAATTAATGCAAATGGAACTATGACTGTTAGGTTCCTGCTCATATTATTTGAACAACTAAAATTCCTATACTTTGTCTTTATTGAATGGGTGCCAGCGGAAGTGAAAAAGTTGATTGTTTTGTGTTGTTCAATGTTTGGTTTATATGCTTAGTTGATTCTCATTATTAAAACTTGCAGGAATGAGAAAAATGCAAACTCTGCACTAAAGGTAAGATGTACTTCCCTCATTGATGGAAGAAGCAGCATTGACCTAGGGCTGTGGGTTGTCTTTCTGTGCTTCACTTCATAGATTGTTTAAAAATATATTTGAGCTCTCCTTACTTTGAAAAATGAAGTTAGCCTGGTGCAGCTGCAACAGCATTATTAATGCAACCATAGATGAGGTTTTCTTTCTTTATCTGAATTATTAATTTCTCTGGGGCACCACTCTGCAATACCTCTGCTCTTTCTTTTTCTCCCCCAGTAGCATACCTTGGCTCCAGTACACTCATTAGACCACAATTTGCCAGTATCTTATTACTCCCTATTTTTTTGGTAAGTAATGTAAATTCCATTCAATCATTAAAAAATAAAAAAAAATCACCCAAGTATACACGACGTATACAGATGGGGAACATAACAATCAAGTACATAAGTTACAAACATCCTAAGTTAAAAAAATCCATCAAATCATAGTTTGAAAAAATAGAATGGCTTGCCCAACGAAGCACATCCAAACAGTCTGAATCAGACAACGTTCTAAAGAAGAAAAGTTTAAGATCAGCTACTATCATTTCTGAATCCTAAAAGCACTGGTTGTTTCTCTCCCGCCAAATGCACCATATCAAGCAATGAGGGACAACCATCCAAATAACACCATTACAATGACGACCAAACTTTCCTAGCCAGCATGCTAAAAGCTCCACCAGAGTCTTTGGCATTACCCAGTAAATACCAAACAAGGTGAAAACCATAGACCATAGCTTAAATGTAGTAAAAGATGATCTGCTGATTCTCCATTGCTATCACACATGTAGCACCAGTCTAGAATCCACATCTTCCTCTTGTGTAAATTATCAACCGTCAAAATATTTCCCAAAGCTGCTGTCCAAAATAAAATGCTACTCTGAAATATTTCCCAAAGATGACCTTTGGCTATATAAATATGATATGTGCAAAAATAAAATTAGAGTAATTGCCTTTGTGAAAGCCTAGTGAGTAATATACCTGAAGCCTGGTTGTAGTTAGTAGATGCTAGTTTTGCAATTAGTGTAGTTATCACTAAATGGCCTTAGTTGGAAATTCAGGTGTACTTATTCAATACATGCTATGGCTTTCGTTGGTGCATCTGAAAATTGTAGGTGTTATGAATTCACTGCTGTGTATGTGCGTTTATTTGCACATTTTGCAGAACAAATAACTGATATAGCTCTAGATATGAACTTTTTAGACAGCATTTGTATGGAACTTTTTTTTTTTCTTTTGATAAGTACATTTGTATGGAACTTGAACTAAGACACCATAAGCAGTTAGGTTTGCAATGGATGATTATTGGTATCCCTTAGAGAGAGAACACCAGAACTCTTTTTGCATAGTATTATATAAGCAAGAAGCATCACCTGTATACTAGAAAAACAATGTGAAACATACAAGATACATATTTCTTAGTACTCAATTTGTTTTCCACAAGAAGAGAATATATAGGGAGATATCAGTTTTAACACACATGCATAAGAAAGACTTTCCTAAGCTAAATTAGTAAAAGAAAACCCACAATAAAACACTTTTAAGTTATTGTTACCTAATACATGGTATTATTGCCTGTTTATGAAAATCTCAAAGTTGTTTGCTATGTCTTGCAATAGTCGTTGTATAATTTTAACTCCATTATTGTTTTTCCCACTTTCCAGGTACGCCAGATAACCATAACCATAAGGTAGATCCTACAACTTCTTCCTGAATATCCTGATTTTTAATTTTGTGAACAAACTCATTATCATTTTCATTTCTGCTGTTGGCAGGACTATTGTAAATGGGTTGTGCTACCTTGCAACATTTCTTTTTGGCATCAACTCTGTTGGATTATTCCTTTATTCTGGTCAGCTTGCCATCAACTCCTTCATGGAGGATTCTACAAATCAAGAAAATAAAAGCAAAGGTGACGAGGGGTTAGGCTCACCAAATTCAACGGTTGAGAGTGCCACAGATACCACCGAGGTAAGCAGCAGCAGCAAGAGGGATCAAAGTTCAAATGATACACAATGATGGAAGAGATCTGAAATCAAAGTGTTGGAATTTGTAGAAAAGATCTAATAAAAATTACTTGAGCATTTTCATAACATAGTTTTTACTCTTTGATAGTTGTGTACTCTTGCACTAGATTATTATTGTAGAACATGAAATAGTTTGTATAAAACAATGTAAATTATTTGACTGACAATTATTTTTGGTTTTGGCGATGATCAAGGAGGGATGATTTAAAGAAGTGTAGATTGCTAAAATTATTATTGTTGTTAAACAGGGAAATGAAGATTCTTTATTTCATGGCAAAATGGGCTCTTCAAACTGAATCTTTTGAATTCTCACCCTGGACCTTACCTTAGAGGTGATGTAATGTGGAAGGCTGTTTGTAATTTGTTTATGGTTTTTTAATTTTTGGGTAATTTGCACTCCTCCCTAACTATATAGTGCAGTTGCAGTGTTTACCTAAACTTCAAAATTGAACTGTGCTCCCTTTAGCTATTGATATTAAGCACTTTGTTCCTTTCTGTCGGATTTCTGTCAAATTGAACAAAAAATACAGACTCTGTTAGATATGTTTTTCAAAAAAAAAAAATTGACATTGCTGTTAAGTTTAACTGAAAACCTAACAGCATCTGGTAAAAGTGTTTATTATGCATCGTTGTGGACATTGCAACTGCACAGAAAAAGTGCAATTAACTCTAAAGTATAAAAAAATGTAGACAGCTAACGAATTAATCTATGCATGCATGTCTTTTTCTGATTCATCATATTGGCAAACTAGAGTTCACTAGATCTTGTTTTTGAGTAATTATTGTTTACAAAAGGGGAATGAAACATCGGATGAAGCCAAGAGCCCAACACTCTTCTTAAATTTTTGCTTTTGGTATTTTGATTCATAATTAGTATGCATTATTTTTATTTGCAATTCCAAATCAAGTTTCTCCTGTTAGGAGGAACTCCGAAGAAGATGGATTGGGTGTTCCAAGTCACTTTCTCAATGGCGTAAACTCTATGAAAGCACACAACATGCATTATATATTTATATGTTATATCCTGATAGTACATTAATCATTATGTAGTTATGGAATAAATGAGGTTTTCATACATTGTTAGTGTAATTTTACTTTCTGGATACCTGATCTGAGATGCTTACTATTGTTGTTATATGGTTTTAAAGCTATTAAGCTAGGATATTTAAATTATACCTCGTCAACAGAATGTCAAATTGAGGAAATTTACTAGCATTACATTCAGATACAGTAGCTGCTACGTTTTTACTTGCAGACTATGGGGAGGTTCACTACATAAAAGTCCCAAACCCTTTTGAAGTCCCGCTGCTTTAAAGTTGTACAGCCAATTTAATGCCTCGAAAAGCAAATATTCTACATGCTTGTTTCTAGTGAACTCGATCACAATTATCAATCCCAGTTCCTGCAGGTGATGATAATTCCCTCTTTTCAATCAAAGTGAAGATCATGTTTGAGCACCTGAAGTAGTAGTGCTCGCATCACCATGCAATCCTTTTTGGTGCACAACAACCCTTGAGACTGCAGCTATATCCTGACCTGTCTTCCTCAACAAGTTACGACTCTTGGCAGGTTGAAAGTGATGCAATGGAGTCGAGTTTGTATCAAGAATGTGCAAAATCACCACCATAGCCACTGAAGAAACAAACATTGGTATTGGACCAAATATCCACAGCAGTAATATGGTGGCAAAGTAAATTGCCCGTAACCCAACTGACCAGAAAGCACTTCCCCGTATCAGTGCCATCTGCACATACTCCACTGGGATATCACTATTTGGCATACTGATAAGGAAATTTGCATGGACGAAGCTCCTTATACTTTGGAGAAAAGAAGCATAAGATACTAAGAAGCAAAACAGAAGGCTAACATATTTGACAGAAATGATGTATGGATCTGTGTCACCATATACGAAAATACTCTTGAAGAAATCATTTGAAGTGCTTCCAACCCAGGCCCCAATAAGAGAGCTTAAAGCCAGGGAGGTTGAAGCAAAGAAAGTTGCAGCTGATATGGTGCTGGAGATCACACTTAGACATGGACCTCTTCCCTTAGCTTCAACCTGCAGCAAGTACCCACTTAAGTTATTGAGGTGGAAAAAGGTAAATCATGTTGAGTTGAGGAATGCCATTTTCTAGTGAAGAGAGGTACCTGCAACATTTTCTCAACCAAAGCTTTTCTGTAGTGGTTCTCATAGCCAATGGCTGTGGTCACAGGAAATCTTAAGCATCTATAGAGAAGGAAACGATGGTAACCAAACATGATCAATAATCCACTTGGGACCAAGATTACATCTAAGTATCCCTTCTTCCAAACCATTCTTTCTCTCTCTCGCTAGTATCCCTAGGGTGGAATAGATGATAAAATAATTACTAGTCTCTAATCATGATTCATAAGACAATATTCTGGAAAAGAATATGAGCTCCAATTAATGGTCCATAGTGATAGTGGATTTAGTGGTGTAGATAATGATGACCAAGAAATGACAACATGCAAATACCTGCTCTCCCAATTCACATGCGACTAGCTGGTGAACATGTTTCTAACTTGGAAATGAGACTCACCATGTGGAGTACAGAAAAGAAAAACTGAGGTTGTGTATTCAGTACACGGGACCTTCTTTTCGACTTTTTAATTTGATAATTTATAAATTTTTTTTTTTATAGAAATAGAAGTAACTGGATATGGATATTGCATTAATCCAATACGTTGGAATGTCACTGTATGATTAAGAGAATAAGAATGCTATTCTCTTAAAAAACCAAAAAAGATGTGAGTTGTTGATATAACCTTCAAAATAGCATAATCACTCGAGGTCCTGAGGATCATGAGATGGAAATCATTAATTGGAATCTCTCTTTCTACTTCCTCCTTTTGGCCAATTTTTTTTTTTTTTTAAATGAATAGTTGATATGACATTATTGAATGAGTTCAAATTCATTAGATTAAACTAAAATAAATAAATAGTTGATATAGCATTATTAAGTGAGTCAAAGCCTAGAGCATCCGTAGCAGATGTTGCAAAAAAAAATGTCATTTTGACACACCAAAAGCCTACTTTATTATTTTACCACATCATTTTATAACATCCCATTTATCAGATGTTTTACTCTTCCATTCTATACATTAAAATAATATTTATAACACTTATAAATAATATGTTTAATTTTCCCCCATCATCATTACATCATCAACAACAGCAACAACAGCAACTACAACAACAACCAGAAAAATTGTTACGGCCACAATCACCAAAAAAAAAAAAAAAAAACACACACACACACACACAACCATCAAAATCAACCCACAACCGCTGCCGAATCCACCATCAAATCACAACCACCAAAACAGAAAAACAAAAACAAATCAGAACAGAGATCAGCACCACCACCGATTCGCCCATCACCAGCCGACCCACCCACCACCACTGATCCGCCCATCACTATCTCAACCCACCCACTGCCATAACCCACAACCCATGAAACTCAACCCACTCACTGCCATAACCCACAACCCGAACCCACCCACCATCAATCTGCCCATCCGAACCCACCCATCAAACCATAGCCAAAAACACGTGAACGGAAAAAAGAAAAAAGGAAAAAAAAAAACCTGAAGCGGAATAGAGAAGACAGATGGTCAACGGCGTCGAGTGGTGGCCTTTGGTGATCGGCATGTTGTGGAAGACGAATAGAGAAGACAGAGATGAGAAGACGGAGAGAGAGATATTTGTGATGAGGAGAGAGAAAACGGGAATAAAATAACAATATATATTTTGCCATTGTTTTTCCGTACTGTGCCAAATTGTGAGGGTACTGTAACATGTTGCAAAAATTTGACACATTTAGCACATCTGATAAAAGGGGTTTTTTGGTATTTGGTGTGCCAAATGTGCCAAATATTTGGCATTTGGCACATTTGACACATCTGCTGTGGATGCTCTATTAGTCACAAATTCCACATAAGAATATATAATTATTTTATAATGTGATATAATATATATTCATTTTATGAAATATTAACAATAGTCATATGTGTACTTTTTTTAATATTTCATTTTAGATGTATTAAATTATTAATTTAAATATGCTTTTTTCTTTTATCTTGGATTTTACAAAAACCAACCAATGACATTTTTTCTGCTAAAATAAATGATGTCATAACGCTTTTGTATGTGTTGATATCTTAACTCAATAGTTTAGTGTACTAAGCAAGGTATACGATACAACTAATTTGTGTTATGGGTTTATATTGATACACAATTGGAAATTTGGACAATAACACGTAAATCGTTCAAAATGAACTATTCTTTGTTTATTTTGATATGATGTTACATGGACATTGCTATGGAATGTTTACTCTCTCTCTCTCTCTCTTGCTTATTATGTGTTGTTCTTCTCTTTTTTCTCTTTTATATGAGCCATTTCCTTTTTCTTTTTCTTTTTTTATTTTATTCTTGTCCACCTGGATAAATTTTGGTCTTATCGAACTCTCTTTTTCTAGTTCTTCATTATAAATGGAGACTTCTAAGGCCTTTTTACTGTTGGGGCTTGTCCTTTTGCATTAAATGCAGTGGTGCCAAGCAGGTGACATTCATTAATGTGGAGGCTATTGTGGAATCATTAGGAAATTTTAGGAAGCTACCTTGGAAAAGTGCGCCTTCTCTGGGATTTACCTCAGTAGCTTGGACATTCCTCGGACACAATCTCGACACTAGGCCTGGAAGGTCATTGGTTTTTACCAATGATCCAAGGATCTTCATTTATTACCAGAATGGGCTAGTCAATTCTGGATTTTATTCATCCATTTGGGCCAATGCTTAAAATAGGCCCAATGTTTATCCCATTATAATAAGGCCTAATACTCACCCGACTACAGCTTTCTTTGTCAACTAATGAAAATTTTGTGTTCACTATAAAAAAGAAAAAAGAAAAAAGAAAAATATAATATATATACACACACTTTTGTTTTCATTTAAAATTGTCATATACTCCTTTTATAAGCAAATTTGCTAGTGGCAGTATATGGTAAGGATCAAGTTTTTCCAATTATGATAGTTGGAAAAGAAAGAGAAAATTAGAATTTTGTCTCCATTCAATTAATTTCAACTTGCGTATCTCTATTATTGTTGTTTTTAATCTCAAACCACTATATTATCATTTAATATTATAATTTTATCTCCTTTGAAGCATTCAAAGGTATGATCATTATCTTTTTCATTGAATAAATTACTTATTTCAATACATTTGTATATACGTATCGAATCAAAATACACCGATATCAAAATACTTTGCAAACAAAACACCAAAATTTTCGTTGAACAACTTTTGCTATTTTCATTTTGGTGGGACCTAATACAAATAGAAAAGGTATTCGGTGAAAATTATGTGATTTTTTATGTGCCTCTAGCATGGCTCAAACACAAAATATCATATCAACAATTGTTGCTCAACAATGATTAACTAGACTAATTAGAAAAAAAAGCTTGTTGATAACTTATTGAGATTACAATGGAAAAAAAAACTACAAATTTGTACTCTAAAAAAGATTATCAAAATCTCATAATTGATTTTCTGTACATGTCATTATATTAAAAAAACTAATAATAAAAATCCAATTGCAAGAGCTAAGGTATATCAAGTGTCCGCTTATTTCGTTTAACTAAACTCTTTTTTTTCTTTGTCTAAATAAGTGTCACTATAGAGTACTTTTTTTTTTTTTTTTGATACAACTATAGAGTACTTTTAAAACAACTATTGAGAGTACTTTCTCCACAAAAACTACAAATTTGTTCACCCAAAAGGGTTTTTTTTTTTTTTTTTTAAATTGTAAAACCTTATAGTTCAACATCTATATAGATCACCAAAAATTAGAAAATAAAAACTCAAATTCTCACTTCCAAAAAAACTTATTATTAATCCATACTCAAATCAAACAAAAGTGAGAAAGAGAAAGAACCTGTGATTGAAAATTGAAACTTTAAAAAAAAGGGAAGGAAAATAGACAACCATTAATGGGAAGGAAAATAGTGGTAAAAAGAATATAGAAATTCACCAATTGAGAAACAAAATCAAAGAAATAGAGAGACTAGTGACTTTTTTTTTTTTTTTTTGAAAAATTACACTTTACCATCCTAAACTATACTCTATATCACACTTTGCATCCTAAACTTTTTCAAATGCATGTTTTGCATCCTAAACTATGACCCTTGTTACATTTTGCACCCCTACGTTAAGTTTTCTATTAACTTAGATGAAAATTCAAAATTTAGGGTGCAAAGTGTAATCAAGAGTATAGTTTAGGGTGGTAAAGTATAATTATCTTTTGTTTTTAATGCATTGAGAAGAGGGGCAATTAGGTTTTTTCATGTGGTATCATATTTTTCCATCCAAGTTAATAAAAAACTTATCATCATGGTGCAAAGTGTAACAAGGGTCATAGTTTAGGATGCAAAATATGCATTTAAAAAATTCAGAGTGTAAAGTGTAATCAGGAGTATAGTTTATGATGATAAAATGCAATTTTCCCTTCTTTTTTTTTTTTCTTTTTTTTTTGTGTTGATGGAACATGGAATGAATGGGGAAGAGGGGTGGAAAGGAAGTAATAAGAAATTTATATGGAAAATAGGATAGAAAATAAATGGTTGAAGGAGATGAAAGGTTGAACAAAATGAAACAATAAATTTTTTTTTTTTTTTTTTGGTTTAGCAAAATGAAACAATAGAATTTAAGAAGAGGTAAAGGAAAAAAATGAATAATATTAATTAAACTTTTGAAATATAATGATTTACCAGCATTTATGTGAAGATTTTAGTTGTATGCTAACCTCGTCAAATATATGCATTCCCAAAGCCAAACATTATGAAGTGTTGGGTTCTTTATCTACATAAACCTTCCCATAGGTAAATGAAAGAAGAGAGCAGGGAAAATAGGCAAAATTTTTTACAAGATATGATATAAACCATTATATTTCTGAAAGTTCAATCTGATGATTTTTGACTAACTAACTTCATATAGATTATTCACTTCTTCTTTTTTTTTTTTTTTTTATGTAAGTTTTGGCTCTAAGAAGAGGGGAATGGGGGATTTTTAGTTTTATGAGGCATGGTCCCAACCAATTGAAATTCTAAGATCAGTCAAACATATGCATTGCTTCCTTCTAAAACGTTATAATTTTATAAAAGTTTTGGTTTCTTTATCTATTCTAATACTATAAGAAGAAGGGACGCATGGAGTGGAAAATAATCAAAATATACTTCACAAACTTAAAATCATCACCCTAAAAAAAAAAACCTTTTAACTCTTAAAATTAATATTTGGTTAAAAATATAATTTAGCCCTAAAAATTTACATTCTTTTTCAATTCAGTCCATATTTTGTCAATTTAGATCTTCTATTTATAATTATGGTCAATTCGGTCATTCTGTTGAGTGTCCTTACATTTTTTACATTAATTAATAGACAAAGTTTGTCTACAAACTTGGCTGTAACTTAAGACTACAACTCCCACTAAAAAAATTAACATGACTACTATGGTGGGCCTTTTTTTGCAACTCTAGGCTGGGCTATTTCCTACTACATTACGGCCCAATAGTTCTAGGGTAGGAGAGTCGGGACTGGCTTGACTGCAACACACCCAAAGCCAACTTGTGCACAAGCTAGAACCCCTTTTGCTAGGACCTTGGACACGTGTGCACGACAGAGGATGCTGTTACAAAAAAGTTATAGCAGGAAAGTGTAATATGACAAAATGAGAAGAAGATGCTTACTATCAGCCAAAAACGAAACTAAGCCATTCTCTTAGTAAAAGGAGGAAATAATGCAGTGATATAAACACGGCAGAGATGAGTTACTAACAACAATTAAAAAAAGAAATAATATTAATGCTTGATCAATAAAAGAAAGATTAGTCTACCGCGCTTGATTTCTCAACGGATTCTAGTCCAGGAAGAGAACCACTCTCCAATGTGGGCAATCTCATGGGGAAATCTTGCCATAGAAATTTCCCGCTTTGAAAGAATGGGCCTAGATGGCTTATCCTTGAATTCTTTAATCTTTACTAGAGAACAGGCTATTAGAGGGAAAGAAGGGAAGCCTATTGGTGCAGGCCTGCCATGACACTCTAGCTCACTCTCTGTTTTTCCTTTGTGATTCATTTCTGATTTCTATGTTACTATTTTCTTATCTTGCACTCCTTTCCTTACTTGTTTTTCTCTTGTTTACCTCTCATGTTTACCTCCATTTCATTCTGTTGTTTTTTGTGCACGACTAAGGCCCCCTTTCATATTGCCCGTCATGACTAGTTTTTACTGTTTTACCCCTTAACTACTTTTGTCCTAATATGGGTGTCCTTCCCAGACCTCCCATTAGTGTGTCGGCTGCCCAGCTATCACCACTTACCTGTGCTAGCCGTGCCACATTCCATTCCCAAACAAAAAAAATTTGTTTTATTTACTTGCTCTCCGTGACATTCCCATCCGAATAAGGGTTGGCATTCTCTCTTATTAACTCCTATGGCATGCACCTAGTGATTCCAGCTCACATTTCCCTCTTTTGGGTGGTATGTCATCCCAGCAAGATATTTCCCCTAAAAGAGCTTGAGCGGGAAACCTAGAATAGGCTTCCCCCTTCTCCCCTTCGCCAGACCATACCTTCTCTTACCTCTGACCCATGGCCCACCGCCCCTGTATTGTCCGGGTACAAGTGAGTGGTGTCTGAGCCTTATGCGTGCTCCACTTTCATGTGTGTCCATGGCTTGTCTGCTATTCATGCATTTGCCATGGCCTGGAGGGTTTGTCTGGTCTTTGTTGCACGTTCTACTACTCATTCTTAACCTCTTATGGCGTGGATGAGTCACTGGGTCTTCATTCTTTGTATCTTGCTTCCTCCCTGGGTTAGGCTTTGCTTGGGCATGGACATTTCCTTCTTCAATCCAACCATTCCCCACTTTGTGGGTCGGTTGACACCTTTGCCATGTCGCCCCATTGCTTTTGCCATGTTATCATTTGACTTGTGCTTGCTGGGCCTCTTTTGGGCCCGCCATACACTTTCCTTTCACTTAATTTCTGTAGCCCAGTACTACCGTTGGGCTTGTTCTCACGCTGCTTCGGGTTTCCTTGGCCATTTTATTCCTTTGGGCATCCTTAGCCCGCTTCATTCCCTCGAGTATCTTCGGCCCATTCCAATCCTTCATTCCCATGGGCTTTTGCTAAGTCTTTTGGGCTTCCTAGGCCTAAATTACCATATCCTTTACTTTCGGGGTTTATTGGCTTTTCTACCAACCACATTTACTAGTTCCTTCATTTGGGCTCATTTAATCCTTTTTTGCTTGCTTTCTTTGGGGCCCTTTTACTATTTTACAGGCCCATTGACCATTATTCATGTCATTCGGGTTTAATGGTTTTCTTCTCACTTTGCTAATTCTTCTTCCTTATTTCCTCCCATATTGTTGGGCTTCTTCCTATTATTGGGCCTCCTTGCCAAAGTGGGCATCAACATTCAGCCCCCTAAGCATATGAAGTGCTCTTGCGGTTCATGTACTAATAAAAAGTCTTTTCTCCTTCCTTTTTTTTTTTTTTTTCCTTTTTTCCTTCACGAGTTTTTTTGAACAGTGGGCCCCACTTTATTTTCTTTCCTGTTGTGAACAGTGTTGTCTCTTCGAATTTTTCAGTTTAGCAGTTATTCCGAAACACAGCTTCTGTTTCATTAATACCATGCCTTTTCTGACGGATGACCCATTGCATCCTTTCGCGTCATCGTTAATGTCAACAGTACTTAAACTTATTCCCTTCACATCACTAACAAAAAACATCTTTTCACTTCTCTTTTTCTTCACCGCATCTTCTCCCTCAAACACCTTTACCATCCACTTTGATAAATTATCCCACCATGACACCGGCAAAAGGCGAGAGTTCTTCCCGCCGTAAGGGAAAGGAAATTGCCTTTGATGATCCTACCACCAAAGCCGTAGGTGAAGATGCTCCTCTCTCCGAATCGGAGCGCTCCGGGGAGGAAGAAGGAAGTCGCGACCTCGACAGCAAGTGCGCTCCTCTCATTGATCCATGGTATGACACCCATCCCCATTTTCTAAGGGTATCTAGCGAATATTTGCCTCCACTGTTGGGTCCAGTGTGGCTCTCTATTTGTCTTCACCACATAGAGGTGTCTTAGGAACCTTTGGCTTCTTCGATCACTAATATTGACATACGGCAAGGTGCTTCACTCCTTATGCCCATTCTCTTTGAATTTGGGTCGGGTACTTCTTTGGGTTGGAAGGAATGGGTAGACAGAGAGTTGTCCGACACGGGTTTCATGGCGGCGTTACAGCGGGCCAGCATGTTGAAGGCCATTGTCTCGTTGCGTTGCTTGTCCAACTATTAGGACTTGTTTAATCTTCTCCATTTTGTCTGCTGATGGTGTACCACCACCCATACCTTCTTTCTTTCCTGCGGCGAGATCACTGTGACTTTGGAAAACCTGACAAACCAACTACTATTGCCCATTCTTGGTGATGTCGACTCGAGTGCTATGGAGCTCTCTCCCGAGGAGGAGGCTATGGAGGCTGGGTTGAAGAAAGGAATGAGCAACAATGTGAAGTTGTCATATTGGCTTGGGGCTTTCTCCAAGGCTTCTGATATGGTTCACCACGTGGCCTTTGTTGTGTTCTGGCTCTGTAAGTTTATCTTTGGCTCTCATCCCTATTATGATGTAAAACCTCTTTATTTTCGATTGGCTATAAAGATATCTACCGGGGTGAGTTTACTGTTGGCCCCTATGTTTCTACGTCATCTATATGTGCAGTTAGACATCTTGTTGAAGGCCATTGTCTCGTCGCGTTGCTTGTCTAACTATTGGGACTTGTTTAATCTTCACCATTTGGTCTACTGATGGTGTACCACCACCCATACCTTCTTTCTTTCCTGCGGTGAGATCACTGTGACTTTGGAAAACCTGACAAACCAACTGCCATTGCCTATTCTTGGTGATGTTGACTCGAGTGCTATGGAGCTCTCTCCCGAGGAGGAGGTTGTGGAGGTTGAGTTGAAGAAAGGAATGAGCAACAATGTGAAGTTGTCACATTGGCTTGGGGCTTTCTCCAAGGCTTCTGATGTGGTTCACCGTGTGGCCTTTGTTGCGTTCTAGCTCTGTAAGTTTATCTTTGGTGCTTATCCCCATTATGATGCAAAACCTTTTTATTTCCGATTGGCTATAAAGATATATGCCGGGGTGAGTCTACTGTTGATCCCCATGTTTCTAGGTCATCTATATGTGCAGTTCCTACCATATAGTCACCACTTCTACCCATAGTACTATCTTGCAACATCTGCTATGGGAGCGTTGCGCTAGGCATTTGGCAAAGTGTAAGTTCGTCAAGTTTTGCCAAGGAGAAGTATTGTTCATGTTTGAAGGTTATTACTGATTTTTGTGATCGTTTTGTGTCTAATTTCCCATCGACTTACCGCTGGGTTGGGTTGAAGCCGTTTGGGCATCCTGCTATGGAGTTCTTTAATAAAGGAGTTGGTTTTTGTAGAGGGCATACAGAAGTCTAGGCTATGGTTATACATGTGTTGATTCGATTATGGGTTCTTTCGTTGATGCTATTAGGACCACCACTCCATTGACTGCTTTTGATGAAAGGGGGATTACGTACTTGGCAACCATTAATGCTAGATGGCTACCTTATCTTGTCGATAAGGGGGTTTAGTTTGTGCACTATTCTGACAATAAAGTGAGGAGGCAATTTAGGCTAGATCAGGACATTCTTGATGATTTTTCTGCCATAATGGAGTCTGCTACTTTTGTCTGACCATTCCTACGACACAATGCTTTTGAGTTTTGGAGCAGGCATTTTACAGTAGTCACCATTCCAAGTTCATAGAGGGAGGGTATTTGCACTGCAACCATGCATGGAATCTGGTAAGCTATGATGACTTCGTTTGAGCAGGAGTTGTTGAGTAGCCATGGGTTTTCTTTCATTCCTCCTGATGGTCTGCATGCAATTATTTCTACCAACCCTCAGTTACTTCTTCCCACCAAGTCTGAGGTGGTGTATGCTAGGAAGCAGAGTCGGTCTTTTATATTTGAGTGGCAGGCAAAGGAGAAGCGACGATACTTGTACTCTAGTGAGTACCCCACGGGTTGGGAGAAGAAAGTGATGGTGGTGAACCTTCCCGTGCCTGCGAAGAAGGGTTCCATGTCTTGGTCTGCCAAGCCTAAGTCTACCAAGAAAGGAGATAAATCCTTTGAGACTTGTTTTGATATTGTTCCTTATGAAGGTAGTTGTCCTCCCATAGGTAATATAATCCTGGAGGGTTCTCCTCCCCTTTCTACTCGTACTCGTTCTAGTAGGCACCCCACTACGGGCAAGTCTAGGTCCGCTACTCTATGGCCATCCACAAATGCTCCCCCTTCTAGTAGGACTCGAGGCAACAAGAGGAAGACATCTCAACCTCCTTCGTCTGCCACCACCAAGAGGAGAGTATGCTATCTCTAATTCTACTTCTTCTTTATTTTTCTTATTCATAAGGCCTTCCTGCGGCTAATCCCACATGTATGCTTACTTATTTCCCTTCTCTTTGTCTCCTCTTTTTTTTTTTTTTTTCTTAGCAGTCTAAGCACAATGAAGATACTTCTGCCACCCACCCCATCTTGCTTTACGAGACCGAATTGGAGATATGTCCCTTCCTTTTGCATGCATTCCCATTGTCATGTGTCACTATGTGCCCCGTTTCTCCTCTCCTTTTTTTTTAAAAAAATATATAAATACATAACCACTTATCATGTGCTCTTCTCTTCTTCCCCCCTTTTTTTTTTGTGTTTTCAGGCCGACCCCAAGCCCCTTTCTATTTATAAACCCTACAACTTAGGAGATCCCGCTGCCATGGGTACACCCATGGAGGGTTTCTATAATGGGGCGGACATAGTGGCTAAGGCCATGGCCTCCGCTTCTACTGTTATGCAGGGAGCTCTTGCCAAGACCCCCATCCCTTCAGCCAAGCTTGGTCCTATTAAGGAGAATGCTCAGATTGAGAGGGTTAGTGAGTCTGCTTCCATTCTGTTAGGACATATATGTTTCACTTGTTTAGAACATATGTTATTCATTATTTATGTAATTGGCTAATCCTTTTTCAAAACGTACTTTACTTGTAATTGGGTAGATTTAGGATGAGGGTAACGCTTCAAGAAACAAGGTTTCAAGATCAAGTGTTAAAGTCATGCAAGTCTGTCCAAGAAACAAGTTGAGAAGTGCTTTTCATTAAAGCTCGACAGCTGCATCTATCGAGCTTTGAGAAGCTGCTCTAGCCTCGAGGCTCGACAGCTGCTCGACAGCACCTCGAGACTTGTAGCTGTCGAGATTTAAGAAAAACAGATTCCTAGTTCTGTTTTGATTCCAATCCATGGATGTGTCTTTGGGCCTTCTTTTCTCCTAACCCTAGACATATAAAAGGATTATTTTAAGGGCCGTCAAAGGGTGGCAAGTTGCACAAGCATTGAGAATTCCTTGTTCATGCAAATTGTAACTTGAGACGAAGTTCTTGCCCTAGTTCATCTTTCTTGTGAAGAAGTTGCTATGTCTTTGCACCATAGGGTTTTGTAACCAAGCATCTTCTTGATCTTCATCGTGTGGATGAATTGAAGAACTTTGCAGTCAACAAATCTTCTCTAGTTGGTGATTGAAGTTGCGTACTGGGATCCGTGCAATTGGTTAGTCACGTACTTGGGAGCCGTGCATCAAAAGGAGAAACTGTCACTACAGAACAAGTCCAATTGGGTATTAGGGTAAGGGTTCAACTGTAGGTTGGAAGGTACTTGGGATTCCTTTACTTGTAACCGCTAGTTGTGATAATAGTGGAGTTTCGGGAGTGGTGACCTTAAATTCACCCAGTGGGGTTTTTGCCGTGTTGGTTTTCCCCATTCGTAAACAAATCACCGTGTTATTTATTTTCCGCTGCATACTTAGTTTAATTGGTGATTTGTTTGTGCTACCACGCGTTTGCATGTTAATTTGATTAATTAATTAAACTTGGCTAATTAATCAACTTAATCCATCACAAGGGGTCAATACGTTTTTGGCCTATTAAGTAGTATCAGAGCAAGCACACTCTGATTAGGGTTTAATCCTTGTGTGTGATCCATTGACCCCTGTTTGTCATGGATAGAGGTTAGTCTCTTATTATACCTCCATTGTTTGATGGTACTAACTATGCTTACTGGAAAGTACGCATGAGAGCTTTCTTACAGTCTTTAGATGAAAAGGTGTGGCAAGCTGTGGAGATAGGCTGGACCAAGCCTAAAGAAGCGCCGGCCGATTGGGATGAAACCAAGATCAAGGCGGCAAACTTCAACAACAGAGCATTGAATGCCTTATTCAGTGCGGTCACTAATGAGGAGTTCAAGAAGATATCCTCCACTGAAACTGCTAAGGAAGCATGGGCCATCCTCTAGACAACCTATAAGGGAACAAAGGCTGTCAAAGATTCGAAGCTACAAAGGCTCACTACAAGCTTCGAAGAAATTAAGATGGAGGAGGATGAGTCATTTGATGAGTTCTATGCCAAGCTCAAGGACATAGTGAACTCAGGCTTCAATCTTGGGGAAACCATTCCTGAACCCAAGATTGTGAGGAAGGTGCTTAAATCTCTACCCGAGAGATTCCATGCCAAGATCACGGCAATAGAGGAATCAAAGGATATTGACAAGATTCCTCTGACTGAGCTGGTTGGTAATCTGCAAACCTATAAGGTAGGGTTGACAAGAATTGGCAAGACGGGAAAAGGCAAAAGCATGGCACTAAAAGCCAAGACCAGTGAGACAGATGAGTCATCAGACGATGAAGACTCTAAGATGAAGTCCTACATCACTAGGCAATTCAAGAAATTCATGAAAAATGCCAATGGAAAAGGCTTTGACAAGGACCGTAGGCAATCTAGTTCTTCTTAGGTCAAAAGCCAAGATAAAGGGAAGAAGGATGCTAGGGATGGCGGTCAGTACACTGTTCCCGCAGGACCCAATTGCTTCGGATGTCAAGGCTTCGGTCACATGAAACAGGAGTGTCCCACATATCTCAAGAGCATTGGGAAGATCAAGGCACTAGCTGCTACTTTGAGCGACACTGAGCCTAAGGATAATTTCGACAATGAAGATGACGGAATTTTCAATGCCTTCACTGCCACTGTCAATCCTACTGAAGGGATTGTTGAAGATGTGGATGAAGAAGAGGAATTGGTGGAATCCAAGTTTGAAAAGATGGATGATCAAGATGATATCCATACAGCCTATGAGAAACTGCACAAGCTTTCTAAGAAGCATGAGAAACTCTATAGGCTAGCCACCAAGAAGCTCAGTGATGTGGAACTTAGCCGTGAGGAACTTTCCACAAAGTTTGATGTAGCTAATCAAACTATTGGGGCATTGAGATTCGAGAACAATTTCTTAGCTGAGAAGATCAAGAAACTTGAAGCGGAGCTGTTTCAAGTCAGAGCTCAATTGGAGAGGGCATCAAGTGCGAAGCTGGATTAGATGCTCAGCATTCAGAAATCTGCTTCTGATCGAACAGGATTGGGGTATGAATTCTCTTCTTCTAATATTACTTCTGCTAGTACTACTGTTTTTGTTCCTCTTGCTAATAATATTAAAATTGAGAATAATGATGTTAAAATTGAATTAGCTAGTAAGAACTTAGACAAGGGTAAATCTATCTTAGGAGCACCCCCTAAGCTTGAGAAGGACATTAAAAACCCTAAGACTAAGAAGGCTAACTCTCAAAAGCCTAAACAAAAGAAGCAGCATCTCTGTCATCATTGTGGTACTGCCAGTCATACTCGACCAAATTGCTATAAGTAGTTAGCCACTCAACAGAGCAATGGCATGATAGCATCTGGGAACCAGAATCAGCTTCAAACCTCTCTTGCTCCTCTTGGAGATCTTCTCAAAGCCCTTATGTTCCTTTCGAACTTGAACGGTTTCAATCCTTCCCCCTCATTATCGATTCAAGGATTTGCTAAAAAGAAAGGATCTTCCAAGGTGTGGAAGGAAAAGGGTTCCAAGTGATTTATTCACTTTTTCTCTCTCTCCCCTTCTTGTTTTTGTTTTGCATTACTTGTGTGTTTTGCTTAAATGTTTTTGAGTCTATCTAGTTTTATGCATTGTTTTGTTTAAACATGTTTTTGTTTATGTGTTTTTAGTTTTGTTTTATTTTTCTTTTTTTCTTTTTTTTTAAAAAAACTGAAAAATCAGAAAAATACAAAAACAGTGTGTGTTTTGTGTACATCGGTTCTTGTGAACCTTAAAATGGACATTGGAACAGAGTTTTCTAAACTTTGTATCACTTGTAACTTAGATGAGCATCTCTATGCACAACTAAGCAAGTGAGCTTTGTAGCTCTTTGTTTGTGATGAGTAAGGTTAAGTGATCTCTTGAACTTAACACTCGTATCACCCTTTTTGATGGGTTGAACTAGAAAATCCTAAGGGAAAGGCATAAATAACCATCTTACCACTGTTACTCGCCAATCATGATATGATATCTGTATGCTTCGGCATAGCAAAAGTGCAATGTCAAAAGCTTAACATAACTAGGTATTTCTTCTCTCTCTTTTATATATCCATGCATGGTTTGCTTAATAAAAAGAAAATATGCAATGAAAATAAAAGCAAAAAGATCAAAAATGCTTTACATATGATTGCAAGCGTGTTTTCTAGGAGATGTGGGATTTGTAGGATGTACCTCAAAGGTGATAGTCCCCATCAAACAGTTATGATTGTATGTGAGTTAAAGTGATTTTCTCATATCTCAAATCGTCATAACATAGAGACACTTGTGCAATCTTACGATGTTCTTCACACACAACACGCAATATTCTTTGCTACTTTTGATACATGTGTAGGTACAATGTGATTTGGCCATCAAAAGGTTTACATGCGTTGATGTATGCTCACTAAACTGTCTTAACTTGTTTTTGAAATATAAAATTGGTTAGACTTGTTTAGTGTATGAGTGCGTGTTTTGAGATCCATGTGCTTAAGATTGTTGTTGAGAGATGTTTTTTAGAGTCCTATATGTTGATTGGATCATTGGTTGAGTTGTATGATTGATTGCATTCATGTTTGTGTTTTTCCCTTCTCAAAAAACTGTTTTGAAAAGTTGGCTCGACACCTCCTCGACACCTCCTCGATACCTGGTTGTCTGTCGAGCTTCTCAGCTTTCTCTTATCGCAATCTTGATAGCTTCTCAACACCTTCTAGATCGATCGAGAAACTTTCGGTCCTCTCGATAGCTTCTCGACACCTGGTGGATCGATCGAGCTTCAGCCTTCTTGTTTGTGTTTGGTTCTCGACACCTTCTCGATAGCTGGATCTGTCAACGTGTATTTCTCGACACTTACCTCGACAGATGTCTCGACACCACTCGATACCTGCATCTGTCGAGATTTACTGAGGTACTATATAACTGTTCTGTGCGATCCGGTTCTCATTTCTCTCGATCTCTCTCTCGACAGTTGTGTTGTTTCAACTTCTCAAACTCTCTCTTTCACTCAAAATCTTTTCTCAAGGTTTCTCAAAGCTTCTTCAAGTTTTTCTTCACTTGGTAAGCTTCTTATTCATCATTCTACATGCATTTCTTGTTTTTGAAACCTAGATTTTGGGGTTTTTCAAAAATTTTGGGGTTTTTCAAAATTGATAAGTTTTTGTTGAAATTTTTGGGATGGGTTTTGTAGTTTTTATCTTAAAAACTCCATGCATTGCATCACATTCGCATTATAACAGTAGTCTCATGCATTTAGATGTATGAAATATGTTTGTGTGCTGGTAGGATTGGATTGGGCTGAGCCCATGATGTTTTCATAGTGCATGTCACATATTCATGCATTCCCCATGCATACGTCCTTTCTTTTCAATATACTTGTTATATTTGAACTGTTTTGAGACTTTTCTGATTGTTTCTGTCTCCCCCCCCCTTCTCTTTATGTTTGCGTTAGAAGTGTCTATGGCACCAAAACATAAGTCTATTCCGACCTAGAACCCTCTTCGTTCTAGGGCCTCTTCATCTTCTAATTCCACTCCTATCTCTGTTTGGTTCCATGATGAGAAATCCCATTAGGATTTCTTGGAGAACTTCTCTAAATGAGGTGTTCATTCGAAACGCCACGTTGTTCTGGCAGACTTTACCGACACTGACCTTCCCGATGTCTTTCACAAACGGGAATGGGAGTCACTGTGTGATATCCTGGTCACTTGTCCTTCCGTGCTGATTCTGGAGTTTTACTCCAACATGCATGGATTTGATTATTTAGTACCTCTCTTTGTCACTCGCGTTCGAGGTACGCGCATTGTCGTCACACCGGAGTTGGTATCTGATGTGCTCCATGTTCCAAGGGTTGCGCATCCTGACTACCCTGGTTGTGAGTGTCTACGGACTCTGTCCAAAGACGAGATGATTTCTGCTTTCTGTGAGCGCCTTTCTAATTGAGGTGAGCACTAGTTTACGTCATGTTGACCTTTTGCTAAAGGTCATCGTTTCTTAAACATAGTAATGACTTTTATTTTACATCCTCTCTCTCATTACAACTCTATCACAGAGCCTCGTGCTCGTTTTCTGTTGTCTCTTATTGAGGATCTTACCATTGACTTTCCTTCTCATTTCATCTTTTCTATCTTAGATGTGCATAAGGATATAGCTACCCGTGATAAGCTTATCTTTCCTTCTGCTATCACGAGGATTTTACGCCATTTTTCTATCCCTTTTCCTGTCTCCGATCCTTTTTCTGTTATGGTTGCCATAGATGCTGCTACCGTAAAACGTAGTGAAGCACAGTTTCGGTCGCGTCAGACAGGTTCAGCCGCTCCC
The DNA here is from genome assembly GCF_040712315.1 of Castanea sativa. Taxonomy (NCBI): domain Eukaryota; kingdom Viridiplantae; phylum Streptophyta; class Magnoliopsida; order Fagales; family Fagaceae; genus Castanea; species Castanea sativa. Next base: position 22,916,969 of record NC_134018.1, read on the forward strand.
TCCTCCCGTTCCGCTCCATCTAGATCTGCTCGTGCTTCATCCGCTCCCTCCTCTTCTACGAGCAATGTGTCACTAAGAGATATCATGGCACAGCTTTAGCGCATGGATGCTCGCCTCGATGCACTCTCTACAGAGTTGTATCAGGTGAATGTTCGTGTTGGTCGCATTGCTAGGCGACAGGCGACCATAGGTGGTTTTGCTTCTGAGGCTTCTCCTCCACCACCTCCTATGGCTTCCACGTCTAGGGATGATGATAGTGATGACGATGATGCTTCGGATGATGATGATGATGGAGATGCTAGCTAAACCGATAAGATGTCTACTTGACACTCTACCCTTTGTCACTCGTGACAAAAAGGGGGAGTAGTTTTGGGTTATGAGAGTAGTCATACTTAGGGGGAGAGTATGAGCATGTATAGGGACATTTTTTGTTAGGATGAGTGTTGAGTGCTGAGGGATGTAGTGAGGATTACTTGTATCTTTTTCTTTTCTCTACTTTAGATACATTTTTTTTTCTTCTTGTACCTTAGGTCTTGTGACCATTATTGCATACATTGTGCTTATTTTGTTATATATATATGATGCTGTATGTTTCTTTCACCTATCTCTATATGTGTTGTTTCTTCTCTTTCTTTATACACATGTTTCTTTATTTTTATGCAATCTATTATTTCTGTTTCACACTAAGATGCCTTGATGAGTTTTGTTTAAAGTGTTTCAGAAATACCAGTTGTCAAAGTCTACTTGTCATAAACTCTCTTCTTGCAAAGTTTTTCAAGAGTTTGTGTTAGGATAGATTTTATTGTATTCAACAAGTGTATATGAGTTGAGTGATTTATGACTTCTCTCATATGACCATTTGTTAGTTGTGGTTTTGTCATGGATTTCCAAAAGGGGAGATTGTTAGGACATATATGTTTCACTTGTTTAGAACATATGTCATTCATTATTTATGTAATTGGCTAATCCTTTGTCAAAATTCACATTACTTGTAATTGGGTAGATTTAGGATGAGGTTAACGCTTCAAGAAACAAGGTTTCAAGATCAAGTGTTAAAGCCATGCAAGTCTGTCCAAGAAACAAGTTGAGAAGTGTGTTTCATTAAAGCTCGACAGCTACATCTATCGAGCTTTAAGAAGCTGTTTTAGCCCTGAGACTCGACAGCTGCTCGACAGCACCTCGACACCTGTAGCTATCGAGATTTAAGAAAAACTGATTACTAGTTCTATTTTTATTCCAATCCATGGATGTATCTTTGGGCCTTCTTTTCTCCTAACCCTAGACATATAAAAGGATTATTTTAAGGGCCGTCAAAGTGTGGCAAGTTGCACGAGCATTGAGAATTCCTTGTTCATGCAAATTGTAACTTGAGACGAAGTTCTTGCCCTAGTTCATCTTTCTTGTGAAGAAGTTTATGTGTCTTTGCATCATAGGGTTTTGTAACCAAGCATCTTCTTGATCTTCATCATGTGGATGAATTGAAGAACTTTGCAGGCAACAAATCTTCTCTAGTTGGTGATTGAAGTTGCGTACTGGGATCCGCGCAATTGGTTAGTCACGTACTTGGGAGCCGTGCATCAAAAGGAGAAACTGTCACTACAGAACAAGTCCAATTGAGTATTGGGGTAAGGGTTCAACTGTAGGTTGGTAAGGTACTTGGGATTCCTTTACTTGTAACCGCTTGTTGTGATAATAGTAGAGTTTTGGGAGTGGTGACCTTAAATTCACCCTGTGGGGTTTTTGCCGTGTTGGTTTTCCCCATTCGTAAACAAATCACCGTGTTATTTATTTTCCGCTGCATACTTAGTTTAATTAGTGATTTGTTTGTGCTACCACGTGTTTGCATGTTAATTTGATTAATTAATTGAACTTGGCTAATTAATCAACTTAATCCATCACAAGGGGTCAATACGTTTTTGGCCTATCACATTTCTACCGAGATCCCTACTCCTCAAAAGGGAGTTACTCCTGTGGCTGCTTCTCAGGTTGGGAGCACTTACCCCGCTACTCCTCTTATCATTTTGGCCAGTGATCCTTTTGCGGCTTTGTCTCGGGCAGTGAAAGATGGTTGTTCTCTAGTGGTCACTCCCTTACCCATTCCCAGTTCTGCCACTTGTGGCCTGATGTAAATCTGTCTTTTAATGAAGGATCTGAGGAGGTTCTCGAGGATTCTGAGGATGAGCCTATCATGAAGAAGAAGGTCTTTGATTTCGACGAAGAGGATAGTGGTGAGCACGAGACCGAGGCCATGGGTATGTATCTCTTTCCCCTGTTAGGCCTTCTCTTCCATCCCATCATTTATTGTTGTCATCTCTCTTTATATATATATATAACTTCCGGATGCAATCTTTGATCATTCTGCATGTTCATTCCTTTAACCATAGATATTCCTGAGGAGCTCGAGGCTAAAGTAGACACCGCGATGCCTACAGGCCCCATTCTTGCCACACCTGCAGCCCCCATTTCCACCACACCTACAGCCCCCACTTCTACTGGTCCTGGTACTTTTTCTTTCTCCCATCTCTTTTCTTATCTTTGTTATGAATTCGTTTGCTTTATTTACAGCCCCCACTTCTACGGGTCCTGGTACTTTTTCTTTCTCCCATCTCTTTTCTTATCTTTGTTATGAATTCATTTGCTTCATTATTTCATCTATCCCTTATGCTGCGCTTCATGTTTCTCTTCAGGTTCGATTCTTACTGATGTGGCTCCACCCTCTCAGTTTAAGGTAGGTAGCAGCTCCATCATAGTTCCCGATCCCGTGAGTAAGGCTGTTGCTTTCTTCATCCGATTTAACCAACCCGAGGTTAACGATGTTGATCCTACAGACTTCTAGGGAGCTGGGGCTCCTTACATTGATTTTCACGGCTTCTGAGTTCCTAGGGATTGCATTCCCTATTTGGAGGTAGTCTATAACAGCTGTGGAGACTTCATGCAGAGGTTTCTTCTAGGCTCTTCTGTGAGGGGGACCATTTTTTGAAGTTGCTGGGGAGCGTGATGAATGATATTGAGCACAACTTCATTGATACCGTGTCTGCTGAGAGGATTTTGCAGTGGAGGGCCATGGTTCAGGAATTGATTAGAGTTGGCTTTGCCGTGGAATTCATGCTAGACAATTTGCGAGAGATTGCTCGAGCCTTCTTCATGAAGAAGGTTCAACCTGCTATGGATGCTATAGACACGCACATTAAGGCTTTGAAGAAGGAGATGGCAGACCTGAAGGCACGTCACGAGCGCCTTCTTTCTGGTGTTGCTGGCCCTAGCTGCTTTGGAGATCAAACCCTTATTTCTGGCCTTCAATGAGATTATGTAGTTCCCCTTTTGTTTCCTTTCCCCTTTCTCCCTATCTAGCACACTTTTTATTTTCTCCAGAACTTATTTGGCAAGTCTGACATGACTTTTATATTTTGGGTTTGTAATCTATGATGCTACATTTGCTACTACTTTTGCTACAAGTATTGCTATGACTATGATACAGTGTGCTTTCTTTTGCTAATAATTTTTTCATTACTTTCCGAATAGAAGCATGCTACAACATTTTCTTGTGACATCATCCCTTGCAAGGGTGGTCACTTGGAAGAAAGGAAAAAAAAGAAACTAACTAAACAGGGAAAGGGGACAACTATACAATGTTTCTCAAGCATAATATTGTTTTAACCATTTGCCATTAATAGGGTCCATTAAATCTTTTCCATCTATCTGGGCCAAATGATAATACCCACTTGCGTGTGCTTCCCTTATCATAAGGGGTCCCTCCCATTTTGGTGGGAACTTAGATGATCCTGCCATACCTTGCTTGACGTGGTCTACTACTTTCAGTACAAGTTGCCCTTCTGAAAACATCCCTTCTCTAGTCATCTTGACATAAGCTTCAGTCATTCTTTGTTTGTACCTTCGGCTGCGTTCTTGATCCTCTTCCCTTTTCTCATCTAGTCCCTCCAAGTCTTCACACCTTTCCACCGTGAAGATTTCCTTCTCCTTTTCTTTCTTCTGCACTTGAATGACTCTTAAAGAAGGGATCATCACTTTAGCTGGGCTCATCACCTCTGTTCCGTAGACTAAAGAGAAGGGTGAGAACCATGTGGTTGACTTTGGTGAGTTTCGGTAGGCCCAAAGGGCGTCTGGCAAGTACGTCGCCCATCCCCCAATATATTCTTGGTTCATCTTGCTAATAATCTTTATAAGAGTCTTGTTCGTCACCTTTGCCTACCCATTCCCTTAAGGATAGTACGGTGATGATCAGTAGTGTTTGATTTGATAGAACTCCAGCATCTTCCTTACCTCACTGTTGACAAATGGCGTGCCATTTTCACTGATAATTCTGTGAGGCATTCCAAACCTAACAAATATGTTTTCTTTGATAAAATTTGTCATTACCCCTCTTGTGGCTTTACGGAGTGGTATTACTTTAGCCCACTTGGTAAAGTACTCCATAGCTATTAGGATCCATATATACCCACGTGATGGTGGATTAACTGGTCCCACTAAATCAAGCCCCCACATATGGAAGGGCCATGAAGTGACCATGTTACGCAAGTTCTTGTTGGTAAATCTGGTTTTGCTGTTAGGATGTGTGCCCTTAAATCCTATTGTATGATGCTATGTATGATATTACGTATGACCTAATGTTATGATTAATAAAATTGTTTTATTTTTATCTAAAATAATGGTAACATGAATATTTGGACATTATCATATAGTCCATGAGATGCATAATATGTGATTTATGTGAAAAGTCACAAAAGATATAGATCACAAGTTCTTTGTAAACTCAGAATTATAGTTCGAAGTCGGTGATAAAATTGGGCATCTCATCTGTGAAGACTATAACATATCAACTAAGATGATTTATCTTAATCATGGAAGTGGAGACTTCTAGTTGATATATTGATATGTTTTAAGAGTTAAGATATATTGAATTGAACCGCTGTGAGATTTATTATTCTCTTAACGACTGTCAAATGAATAATAATCTCACAACTTCTATTTGCATGAACTCTTAATCCTGAGAGAATAATGGACCTAATCATAAGGTGTGGGTTGCTTTGATATATCAGGAGTGAGATCTAAAGTCATGATCAAAACCTCAGTATGTTGGGTAGCCACATTTAGTGTTGATGGAACATATATTCTCAAGATAGAATTTATAATCTCTTAACGGAGATATAAAATATTCCCTTGAGATAAGTTTAATGGGTTTAGTTATTCAGAGTGTTAAGCCTAACCACTTTAGTAAGGAGATACTAAAATATATATTTATGAAATTGGATTTCATAAATAAATGATGAATAACATAAAGGATTAAACCGGGTACTCAAGGAAAAAGATGTAGTAATCTTCAAAGTGGCAAACTACATTCATGACTTTATATTACTAGGAATATTTTATGAAAGGGTTGCATGTATAATAAAGTTATGGGATATAATTTATTAATAAGGCCTAGAGTGCAATTATATTTATATAGTGGTATTAAATATAATTAATGGTAACTTTAGACTTGTCAAGAGTTGATAGAAAAGCCTAAGGCCTATTGGAGCTAGTGTCTTATTGGTTCCTTTTGGTCCCACTTCAAGCCACATGCTAAAGCTCAATTGAAAATGCCCAATAGGCCCAATAGGCCAACCCAATTAGATAATCAGTTAGATATAAAGGGAGAAACATACAAAAAATTTTATTAGAGAATGAGAGACATCATTGTGAAATGGTATGTATGTGTGAGTGAAGCCACTCAATTATTCTCCCTTGAAAACTGATTGAGAGACCATACTTCTTGTGCGTAAAGTGAAATTGGAGTGAAGATTAAAAGTGTTCCTAAGTACTTCTAATCTTTTGTTTTGAATTTCACCACACTAAGGTACGCTTTCTTGTTCTTAAATTCTGAAATTTACATAGTGCATGTTATTAATCATGAATGAAATAGATCTATGTTTGTTGCTTCTGCTGTGTATTTTGTATGAGATACAAAACAAGATTTTTCAACATTTGCATCTCATTCAAAACATAAAGTGGAAGCAACAATCACGGATCTACTTCATTCATGAGAGATAACATGTATTATGTAAATTTTAGAATTTAAGAACAAGAGAGCGTATATTGGTGTGGTGAAAATCAAAACAAAAGATTAGAAGTACTTGGGAACACTTTTAATCTTCACTCCAATTACACTTTACGTCCAAGAAGTGTGGTCTCTCAATCAGTTTCTAAGGGAGAATAATCGAATGGCTTCACTCATACATACACACACACCATTTTACAGTGATGTATCTTCTATAAAATTATGTATGTTTCTTCATTTATATCAAACTGATTATCTAATTGTGCTGGCCTATTGGGCCTTTCCAATTGGGTTTTAGTGTATGGCTTGGAGTGAGACCAAAAGGGAACAAATAAGACTCTAGCTCCAATAGGCCTTGGCTATTCTGTCAACTCTTGACAAGCCTAAAATTACTATTAATTATATTTAATACCACTATATAATATAATTGCACTCTAGGCCTTATTAATAAATTATATCCCAAGACTTTATTATACATGCAACCCCTTCATAAAATATTTGTAGTAATACAAAGTTATGAATGTAAACTGCTACTTTGAATATTACTACATCTTAATCCTTGAGTACCCTGTTTAATCCTTTAAGTTATTCATCATATATTTATGAATTCAATTTCATAAATGTATACTTTAGTATCTCTTTACTAAAGTGGTTGGGCCTAACACTCTAAATAACCAAACCCATTAAACTTATCTCAAGAGAATATTTTATATCTCCGTTAAGAGATTATGAATTCCGTCTTGAGAATATATATTCCATCAACACTAAATGTAGCTGCCCAATATACTAAAGTTTTGATCATGACTTTAGATCTCACTCCTAATATATCAAAGCAACCTACATTTCATGATCAGGTCCATTATCCTTTGAGGACTAAGAGTTTATGTAAATAAAAATCGTGAGATTTATTATTTATTTGACAGTCGTTAGGAGAATAATAAATCTCACAGTAGTCCAGTTCAATATGTCTAAACTCTTAAAAAAATAACAACATACCAACTAGAAGTCTCCACTTTTATGATCAAGACAAATCATCTTAGTTGATATGTTATAGTCTTTGCAAATGAAATGCCCAATTTCATCACTGACTACGAACTATAATTCTGAGTTTACAAAGAACTTGTGATTTATATCTTCTATGACTTTTCGCATAAATCATATACTATGTAGCTCATGAATTATATGATAATGTCCAAATATTCATGTTACCATTATTTTAGATAATAATAAAACATCTTTATTAATCATAATATTAAATCACACATAATGTCATACATAGCATCATGCAATAGGATTTAAGGGCACTAATCCTAACAGTTTGTGGGTGAGTGTGAATCAGATTGGCTTGTACTTGGCAGCTGTGGAATTTCTTCATAAATTCCGATGTGTCTCTTTTCATAGTGGGCTAGTAATAACCCATCTGTAGTAGGCACCTGTACAACTTTTTCTTTCCTTAGTGCTCCCCGCATTCTCCTGTGTGTACCTCCTTTATCATCTCCCTCACTTCTTCGGGACCCAAACATCGTAATGGGTCTTTGTCATATCCTTTCTTGAAAAGGACACCTTCATGCAAGAAGTAGCGTACTGCCAACCTTTTAAGCTTCTATCATTCACTATGCTTCTGCGACAGGATACCTTCTGCCAGGTATTGCATAAACAGACTCCTCCAATCTTCGCTTGTGAAGACATCACAGCTTTCCTCCCTATCTGCCACAAGCTAACAAGCCTCGCATTGGGTCTGGACTTGGTCCACTTCCTTACCTATGCTCGGCCAATAGAAGCCTGCCCTTTAGAGTTTGTGGAAGACGCTGACTTCTCCGCCCACAGGTTTTGTCATGTACTTCCCTCAATTATCTTTGGGCCTTCTCTTGCCCTACACATCTCGACAAGATCCCTCCCGACATCCTATTGTATAATTCTACTTTCACCAGGGCATAGTCTTTCAATGCTTTCAATTCTCCCACATCTTCTTCCCTCGTCAAGGCTTTCTTCATGGTAATCCTCCAATCCTCTTTACATCTTTCTTCTTAGAATCTTTCCTTTAGCATTTCAATGATGGACTCCTCTCGCTTGCTGACTTCCACCCTGGTGTTGCTTCTTTCAAATGCTATTTATGATCCTAAGGCGGCCAACATGTCCACTTTGATGAGTGAGTTCTACGCAACGGAAGACATCCTAAAAGCTAAGGCTAAGATCAATATGATTTAATTCACATTCTTAGCCTAAGCCGAAAGGTAAGGGTGGTAAGAAGAGGAATTAAAATACCAAGCAATTGGACAAGCTAGTTGCCCTAGTAGTTGCCAAAAGGAAATTAGACTCAAAAGTATGACCAAAAGGAAAGTGTTTCTGTTTTGGTAAAGCTAAGCATTGTCCATGATTGTTTTCTAGATGGAAATTTACATGTTTTACTTTTTAAAGAGAAAGTTTCATCCTTTGGTATTGTATGTTTTGGTACTTATGTCTAGATCTTATTAATCTAAATGATATTTAAGATTGGTGAAATATGGGCTTTTAGAACCATTATTTTGTTATATTCCCAGTCTATGAATTCTATTTAGAGGATAATAAGATCTAGGGCTCCCTCCTTTTCGTAAAGGAATGAAGTTCCAATGACTTCATTAAGTCAATACATACATAAAGGATGAATAGGGCTCTTTTAAAGGTAGATTGTTCTAGAAGAAAAATGTCAGAATTTGTTGTAAGACAACTATAAAATACATTTAGAAATGAGATGGTTGTATTAGATACACCACAAGACATTATTCTATAGATAACTATTACATCGGTACAATATCGTGGTGGGAGGATTATCAAATTAAATTCATACTTTTGGGATAAAATTTTGGAGTCATTCCACAAGGGTATGGATTTGATCATCGGTCCTACATAAAGGCAATAGATGATATGAACATGGATTACTGGATCAAGGTTATGTGAATAGAATTGGATTCTATTTAAAGTCTAGAACTTGTAGAGGCGCCTAGTGGCATAAAGGCTATTGTTTTCAAATAGGTCTACAAGAAAATAAGATTGATAGATTTGAAGGTGCAAACCTTCAAAGTCAAGACTAGTGGTGAAAAGATTTATTCAGAAAGAAGCGATTCGACTATGAAAAGATTTTTTCACCAATAGTCAAGTTTGACTCTATCTAGATTCTCTTATTCATTATATTTCATTTGGATGAAATATGGCAATGGATATCAAGAAAGCTTCTTTTAGTAATAATCTTGAGGAAGACATCTATATGATGTAACTAGACTTGATTATAGCAAAGAACCAGTAATGTTTAGTATGCAAGTTGCTTAAAGTCCATTTATGGACTATAGCAAGCATCTAATTCATAAAATATCATCTTTTATCAAGCATTCAAATTGTTTGATTTTGATCAAGCAAGCATCTAAAGTACTTGGGAAAGATTGATCACATCCTAAGAATTTAAACTTTGTTAAAATTCAGAAATTAGGATGTTAGGTCTATCTCAAACTGCTTAAATAGATTAGATTTTAGCCAAGTATAGTATGTAATACTTCAAGAAAGGGTTCATTCCTTTTAAGTTTGAAGTTCCTTTATATAGGACTATAGTCCGAAGACATATAAAAGGAAAAACACGTTAAAACGGTTGCTTATACCATATCAATAGGAAGTCTTTATGCTATGCTATATACTAGGCTAAATATCTATTTTGCGGTGGGCATAGTAAGCAAATATCAATTTAATCTAAGATCACTTAATTTAGTGGGAGTAAAACATATACTCAAATATCTTTGGAGAATGAAGGATTATATGCTTGTCCACCAAAGTGAGGATTAGATGGTTACTGGATGTACAAATACTGACTTGTAGTTTGATTGTGATTCATGAAATTGGACTTTAAGATATGTGTTCATCCTAGGTGGTGAAGATACACATTAAGCGTAAGTATTGTCTAATTAGAGAGATATGATTACGTGATTTGTAGTAGTAGAAAAGATAATTTATGTAATAAATCTAGCTAAAACTTGTTTCCAAACCTTGCCTTAGAGTGATTATGAATTGCTCTAAAAGGAAATAAGTGTCGGATATATGATAAATTGTCTTTGAGGGCATGTGGGAGATTGTTAGGGTTTGTGCCCTAAAATCCAATTTATTGGCATGTTATAAATAATTAAATTGTTTAATTATATGAGACTGTTTATAAATGAACTAATGGGACATTATCATAGTCCATGAGATGCATTATATGTGGTTTATGTGAAAAGTCACAGAAGATGTAAATCACAAGTTCCTTGTAAACTCAAAATGTAGTTCATAGTCGGTGATGAAATTGGGTGTTTCATCTGCAAAGACTATAACACATCAAATAAAATGATTTGTCTTGATCATGGAATTGGAGACTTCTAGTTGATGTGTTGATGTGTCTTAAGAGTTAAGACATATTGAACTGGACCGTTGTGAAATTAATTATTCAATCAACAACTGTAACCTAAATAATTAATCTCACGACTTCTAATTTCATAGACTCTTAATCCTAAGAGGGTAGTGGACCTGATTATGAAATGTAGGTTACTTTGATATATCGGGAGTGAGATCTAATATTCAAGGTCAAAACCTCAGTGTATTGGGTAACCACACGTAGTGTTGAGGGAACACATATTCTTAAGATGGAATCCATAATCTCTTTATTGAGATAAGTTTAATGGGAACTGGTTATTCAGGGCGCTCACTTTAGTAAGGAGTTACTAAATCTTATATTTATTGAAATTGGATTTCAATAAATGTGAATAACTAAAAGATTAAACCAGGTACTCAAGAATAAAATAGTTGTTTACAAAATGACAGTTTATTATGACTTTGTTTACTATGGATATTTCATGGAGGGGTCAAATGATATCATTAGTCTTGGGATATAATTTATTAATAAGGCCTAGAATGCAATTATATTTATATAGTGATATTAAATATAATTAATGGTAACTTCAGACTTGTCAATAGTTGACAGAAAAGCCCAAGTCCCATTGGAGCTAGAGTCTTATTTATTCCCTTTGGTCCCATCTCAAGCCACAAACTAAAACCCAATTGGGTAGGCCCAAAAGGCTAACCCAATTAGATAATCAGTTTTTATTCAATAAGAGTTATTAAATAAAGTAACTACCAAGGTAGTTAGAACGTACATATGATGAAAAGAAAGAAAACAATTTTTCTCTACAATAAGAAGAAGAAGAATTTTTCTTTGAGAATCAACGTACAAAAAGACTGATTGGGAGACCACACTTCTTGGGCACCATGTGGAATTGAGATAAAGATTAAAGGTATTCTCAAGTCTTGGTTTTGAATTTCACTACATCATGGTATGCTTTTTATTCTTTGTTCCAGAATTCAAGGTTACATGTTATCTTTCATGAATGAAGTAGATCCGTGATTGTTGCTTCCACTATGTGTTTTGTATGAGATAGAAAACCAGAAAACTCTTCAATTCCTTCACCATGGCAGGCAGCTTCATGGTTGCTATGGTTGTGGCTTTGGTTGGATCCACATCTATTCCTCTGCTGTGGACCAGGAATCCCAAAATTTTCTTAGAAGATACTCCAAAGGCACACTTAAGGGGATTCATTATTAGCTTGAAAGCCGTGCATCTTTCAGATACCTTCCTCAATACTTTGACATGATCTTCTTGTCTTTTTGACTCTACAACTATGTCATCCACATAATCTTCCAGCTCATGATGCATCATGTCATGAAATATGGTCGTCATGGTATGTTAGTAAGTTGTGCCCACTTTCTTCAACCCGAAAGGCATCACAATATAGTAGAAATTGCCTCTGGGAGTCCTAAAAGTAGCTTTCTCCACGTCCTTTGGAGCCATTCAAATCTGATTGTATTTGCTAAATCCATCCATAAAAGAAAACATGGTGTTTCCTGCTGCAGAGTCTATTAATAGGTCCATGTTTAAAAGCACCTTATCTGTCCATTCTTCTTTTTTACTAGTACAATATTGGACAGCCATCGTGGGTCTTGGATGGGCTTAATGAAACCAGCGGCAAACAACTTTTGCACCTCTTTTACTATCTACTCTTCTATTTTGGTGTGGAACACCCTGGCAGGCTAAGCCACTAGCTTAGCCTCGGGATCTATGTTGAGCATATGCACCATTAGTCTGGGGTCCAACCTGGGCATCTCGCTGTAGTCCCATGAGAAGACATCCTTGAATTCTTTTAGCAACAATATTAATTCTGACTTTTCTTCCTTTGATAGTTTTGAAATAATTGAGATAGATCTTGGCTTCTATGGATCGGTTCCCAGGTCTACTTTTTCCAATCCTTCTTCTGCTACTACCTGTGTATCCTTTTCTACTGTAATTCCCTCCTCTTTTTCTATATTACTTTCTTCTTCTAAACTTTCTTGGGCCAGGCAGCACACCAAATTTTTATGCAGCAACCCTTATCTAGGTCCCCTTACGTATTGCATGCGGGCCCTGCGCACCTTCATAACTTGTAGATAATTCTGTTATCAGGGGTCCAAACCCTGACGCATTATGGTGCATCATCTAATTCCAAAGCGGGTGCTTCTTTCATTTTCTTTCTTTTCATTAATAGTCTCCTTAGATCAGGCCTTAGGTCATCTTGAACGTCTTCCCACTTAAGGAAAAAGGTGCCTTATGGTTTCGACACTAAGCTTTCTCCAGCTGGTGCCCACTTATCGTAGAACATAGTTTCTACTAGATGAGCCTCCGCTTGTTCGAAGGGTGATGCGTTTGCTGCTATCTGTATCGTCTTGTCGTTCCACCTTCCTTTTATGCACTAATGGTAAGTAGATGGGACCAATCGGTGCTTATGCAACCACGGCCTTCCCAATAGTATATGGTATGAGACCTTTGTTTTTACCACATGAAAGCAGGCCAAAGAGGCTATTGGTACCACTTTCAACCACAACTGAATGTGGCCTATGGTATACTCACCTCTTCCCCCAAATCATGTTACCATTGGGCATCCCTATATTTTTCTCCTTGAAATTCCTACTGCTTGCAATGTACTCAGCTGGATTAGGTTTACAAAAGTGTTCGTATCCACCAAGGCTTTCTTGATGGGGATTTGATTTATGGATGCCGCCAGGTCGAGAGGCCTCCTATGATCTGAATGCCCCACTTCCATATCTTCATCACTGAAAGTGATCTCGTTTGCCTCCTGTAAGAGGGCCTTGTCATCTGTGACTTCTGTTGTCATGCACTCTACTACTGCCCCTGAGACAATGCCCACCAAAGCCTCTGTGGCAATCCTTCGCTCGTTTACTGTGAGCCCCAATTGATCAAACAAGTTCTTGAACCTGGAACTTTTTTGCAAGGTGGTAATCGCTACGGCAAGCAGGGCTGGCCTTTCTTCCTCGTCTTCCCCCTAGATTTGCGCAAATGACGACTGTTGCTACTCCCTTCCCCTTGTGGTTTGGGAGTGGATTTCTTTGGACTTTCAGTTGAGATAAATCAAGAGTTCCTTCTTTGATTCCTCAGTGCACCAGTCTGCAGAGCGCCAACATTCTACGGTAGGATGTTGCTCATAATTGTGCAAGCGGCAGAAACACGGGTCTTTCCACTCTTCTTCGGTATCTAGAAACTTGTTGTGGGTTCCTTTTTTGGAAAGTACTTAAGTCCATTAATGACAAAGGATCCTGGGCCTCTAAGGATGGATGGTTAGACTAGGTCCAGTTCTCCGCAGCCTATTGGGGTCGTTATATGAACCGATTTGTGTGCAAGTTACATAAAGCTCCTCAAGGCAAAAATGTGATTTCCTCCTAAACAATAAAATACCATTATAAGTGTTTTAGTGTCATAAAATGACCTATTACTCTTACGAAATGTGTAAAATAATTATTCATAATATTTACAATGAGGAGGAGGTTAAATAGAAGGTTTAGGGCTTATCTTTTATTGTGTGAACATTCAAAAGAGTTCCTTCACTTGGTTCCCCAAGCGTGATGTCGTGGTACCCCGGACATGATGTCGTGGTTCCTATGGGTACTAGACCTGTAATCCATGGAACCTAGAATGCTGATTCCTTGTACTATAGGATCTTCTCCATGCTTATTATGCAATGGAGTTTTATCCTTTTCCTTTACCTCTATAGGTCTTGCATAAGAACAACTATAGAATACACATATCTTTAAATAATAGTTAATTCCTCATATTAGGATATACATTCTAATACATATACATACATACATATATATATATATATATATATATATATATATATATATAAATTTCATAAGAATGAGTCAGCCACTAGGATCCTGACCCCAATTCTCACAGATTTAGTACTTTTGCACAAGACTTGTGGGACTTGGAGCTCAAGTCCAAGTAGCTTTGCTTGGGCATTGCCTTCCAAGATAGCCAAGTGAGGAGGATTTTGTGGGAAAGCGTGATATCTATAAAGCGTGATATCTATAAAGCGTGAGACGAATTCCTCTTCTTTGGCTCTCTTATTTTGTTCCTTTTCCTCTCCATTACTGGGCTATTAAAGCTCTAAGAATTATCCTTTTGAACCTTTGAACTCTCCCTTTTTCCCTCCATCTGAATCCCCCATTTTCTCTCCCTTCTGTTATGCTTTAGTGTTCCTTTTATAGTGGACATGGTCTAGTACCCCGGGTGAGATGTCCCTAGTTTGCTGGGCAAAACCATGTCCTCTAAAACCTGCAAAAGTGCATTGGGCAAAGATTTAGCTTAATTAGACAATTATAACTCAAAATGGGCATTTTTCTTTAGCTACAAAATGGAAGATTCCTTCTTGGAAAGTCAAAAAAAGTGGGTGGGCTCAATACAATGGATGACAGCTTTGATTGAAAATGACAATTGAGAGGAAGTTGTAGGGAGATGTCATGCACATGGAGGAACTAAGTTTTACATTGGTTCATGCATTCCAAGAAAATATATGAACCAAGGGAAACCATCGGGATCCTCCTTTCACCAAAAATCAATCCCTTACTGACCAAATCACTTCTCCCTTACTACTAACTCGGGATCCCATAGGCTTGGATCATGGGTTATAAAGATAATACCTGGTTTTGCTAAAGTTTTTAATGGCTTTTACTGGAAATCTTAACATACACCTTGGCTTTCCCATATGTCAGCCAAGGTCCTCTTCTCAAGGCTTCAAAAGGACACATCAAGGTCCTAAGGCCTTGATGTTGATTCTTCTTGCTGCATATCCTCTGGCCTAACTGAGATCCTTTTTCTTGCTGCATGTCCTCTGGCCTGACCAAGTTTGGGTCATCTTCTTTATTATTATTATTATTATTATTTCTTTCTTTGTTCTTATTTTTGGGACTTTGGGCCTTCATGGTCCTGTTTAACTTCATGAATTAGGCCTTCTTTTGTTAAGGCCCATAGTCTTTCCTTACTTTTCATAGAATGGACTTTCTTGTCAAATTTTGGCCCTCAACATTAGCCCCCCAAGCTTGTGGGTTACCTGTAGCCATGTGCGAGAAAATAAATTGTTCTTGGGCACTTTCCTAGTTTGTAGAACCAATGTGTAGACCAAATAATTCTTGAGGGAAACTCTAGAGGAATTGCTACACTTCCTTCATGGAATGAACTAACATGTTGCCAAAGATTAGAATTCACCTTCATGTTAGTATTAAGATGTAGATTGGTATTCAATTTTCCCAAAAAAAAAAAAATCAAATTTGTCAAACTGACAATGAAGTATGCATATATAGCCAAATTATATTGGTATTGCATTTGATGCAAAGAGTATATTTCTGGCACTAATGTTTTTGCTAGCAATTCTAGGATATGCTTTTTTGAAAATAGCATACAAAAATCACATTGAATGCATATCAAATCTCAATATAAGATAGCATTGCTTTGTCAACAAGATTTTGTTTGTTTTACAAAATAGGTTGAGTGAGGGAAGCCCCCATGAACTTTGCCAAAGTTATTCTATGCATTGTAGTACATGCTTGCTATGGCTAAGGTGAATAACACCAAGATGTTTGCCACATGAGATTTTTAGTCCATGGATAGTGACTTACCCATGGGACCATGATATCATAAATCATTGAATCATATAAACATGCTGATTTAGAGTCTAATCAAGACTAGCTACTCTTCTCAAAATGTATTAAGAGATTAGAAACTTCCCTGAGGACATGGCGTAGAAGGCTAAAGAACATCTTCACACCTTGCTTTAGCTAAAGACCTTGCACTTCTGGTGGATGCTCTTGATCTTTGCCTTATTCTTTTTCCAAAATTTGTGAGAGATTGTATAATATTTCAGATTGCAGCCAATTATTCACATATCATGCCACCAATTATATTGTTATTGAATTGCTACTTACCATATAGTTCATGAGCCAAAGAAAATAATAGGGCTGAACTTATGTACCATAAAGTTTGCACTAGACTTCTCAATTTTCATCAAGTGAAAGATATATCTAAGGAAAAATTTTAATCTTATCTTAGCCCCTAGTGTATGCACTGGAAAGGTCAACTGCCAAATAAATCACAGCAATAAGGATTACTTCATGTATATAAAACCATGTGGGGGTCTCAACCATGTAAGAATTCCAAATTTTGATTTTTAATAATTGGTCATGTAAGAAGACCAAAATATTAGGATTTTCATTTTAATCTACATGAATAAAGTACTAGTGCATGGGTGATAACTCTTGCACAACATTTTGTACTGTTTTGATATATTCAAATATGTTATTAATGAGTGAGCTTACCAAAAGGGTACTGTGAGAGATGGTGTCCCTTAAAAAAGATATTTGGGTACCTTTTAGGGCACCTCTCTTTTTGGGTAAGCGGTATGGAGTCGCCACTTATTTTTTATGTACAAAAAATAAGAAAAGCTAAATACAGAATTTTCATGACTGAATGTTCCATTCATTGATTGAATAAATAAATAATACAAGTTCGAAAACTTGAACTTTACATGGCTTTGGGTCCTAGTTACAATCTACCAAATATATATGGATTTTTTGTCCTAGTTACAATCTACCCAAAATAAAAATAAAGATAAAGCTAAGTCTACTTAACCAAAAATCTAAATCTAGAGGCTAGGTTACAAAATAGGAAGGTGTTAGGCACCCATTGTACTAATTTATCCAGAGGCTGGTCTTCTAGACTCTTGTGACCAATGTACTCTTTTATGCATGTTATGTATGATATGTTGAACATGTGAAATAAAATAAACAACACAAATCCTTTTATGAATGTATTCTCTTTTGTTTAAAAATTCAAATCTATTTTAATGATTAGAAAAAAAAATGATTTTGGTTTATATAAAAAATAATATCTGTTTTGTATATGTAAAGAGAATGGTTTTTGAAGAGAAAATTCAAATCTGCTTTTGTATGTGTAAAAAGGAATGATTTTTGAAGAGAAAATTCAAATCTTTTTTTAGAGATAAAAAAGTGGCTTTGAGTTTTGTAAAAGATCAGATCTGTTTTGATGATGATAAAATAAAAAAAAATAAAAAAAAAAGAAGAGGTTTTTATAACAGAAAAATCAGATCTGTTTTTGTAATCGAAAAAGATATGTTTTTTATGGAGAGGATCTCATTCATAAAATTATTCCATGCTATGTGACTCAAACAAAACAAACAACAAAACAATAATTCATGATCTCTTTTTTTATTTCAAAAATCCCCATGCATTAGAAAAATCAGATATGTATCTAAAAAAGATACAAAATCCGTTTATATTTTAAGAAGAAAGAAATTCAGATCTACATCTAAGGAAGATGTAGATCCATTTTGATTTGAAGAAAAATTCAGATCTACATCCAAGAAAGATGTAGATCTGTTTTGTTTTGAAGAAAAAAAAAAGTTAATTGCATGCAAATCTTTAAAACTAAGAAACATATTTTAGTAACAATAAAAACAAGATCATATTTTCACAATCTACATTAACAAGTCAGAATATGAATGTTTAAAAACAAGAGAGAATATATCATTACGATTAGAGAAATATAAGAACAAAAGGGTTAGAGAACTGTAGGATAAATACATGTTTGTATCGCATAAAAAACATACGCAGCGAAAAAATAACGGATCTACTTCATTCATAAATGTTAACATCTACTATGTAAGTTTCAGAATTTAAGAACAAGAGAGTTTACCTTGGTGCGGTGAATTTCAAAAACAAAGATCAAAATCACTTGGGAACACTTTTAATCTTCACTCCAATTCCACTAATGCCTAAGAAGTGTGGTCTCTCAATCAGTTTTCCAAGGGAGAATGTCAAAGTGTCTAACCCTTCTTACACACCTTTTTACAATAGCGTTATTTCACACACACAAAATTATGTATGTTTTTCCCTTTGTATCTAACTGGTTATGTAATTGGGCTGGCCTTGTGGGCCTTTTCAATTGGACTTAAGTGTGTGGCTTGGAGTGGGACCAAAAGGGACCAATAAGACACTAGCTCCAATAGGCCTTGGGCTTTTCTGTCAACTCTTGACAAGTTCAAAGTTACCATTAACTATATTTAATACCACTATATAAATATAGTTACACTCTAGGGCTTATTTATAAATTATATCCCAAGACTTTATTATACATGCAACCCTTCATAAAATATTCGTAGTAACACAAAGTCATAAATGTAGACCACCACTTTGAAGATTACTACATCTTAATTCCTTGAGTACCCTGTTTAATCATTTAAAGTTATTCATCATATATTTATGAAATCCAATTTCATAAATATATACTTTAGTAACTTCTTACCAAAGTAGTTAGGCCTAACTCTCTGAATAATTGAACCAATTAAACTTATCTCAAGGGAATATTTTATATCTCCATTAAGAGACTATGAATTCCATATTGAGTATATATGTTCCATCAACACTAAATGTGATTGCCCAACATGCTGAGGTTTTGATCGTTTCTTTAGACCTCACTCTTGATATATCAAAACAACCTACACTTCATGATCAGGTCAATTATCCTCTTAGGATTAAGAGTTCATATAAATAGAAGTCGTGGGTTTATTATTCATTTGACAATTGTTAGGGGAATAATAAATCTCACACCAATCTAGTTCAATATGTTTTAACTCTTAAAACATATCAACATATCAACTAGAAATCTCCATTTTCATGATCAAGACAAATCATCTCAGTTGATATGTTATAGTCTTCGCAGAAGAAATGCCAAATTTCATCACCGACTACAAACTAAAATTCTGAGTTTACAAAGAACTTGTGATTTATATCTTCTGTGACTAAATTACATAAATCACATACTATGCATCTCATGAACTATTTGATAATGTCCTAATATTCATGTTACCATTATTTTTAGATAATAATAAAATAATTTTATTAATCACAACATTAAGTCATACATAATGTCATACATAGTATCATACAACAGGATTTAAGGGCACAAAAGAACAACCTCTTGCATAAGCACACTTTGTTCTTGAAAGGATGTCTTAGGGTTCAAAAAAATTTGTTCAATTCTCTTTGAAACCTAAAAACCCTAATTTAGGCAGCAACACTCAGAGAAGGGATCAAAAAATATGGGTGATTTGAGAGCCAAAAACGTATGCCTCTTAGACACAATGCATATGAATCGTGCAAACTTGATGATGCGATATCTTTCGATCCGATGGTCCAATTTAGAAACCGGAAACACCGTTGTGACCGTTAGAATCTCAAGATCATTTTCATGATATGTAATGAATGACATGATGCATGTAATGCAAAGACAAAATGATGTATGTAATGCAAGAACAGAATGATGCATGAAATGCAAGAATAGAATGATGCATGAATAATTTTTTTGTACATGAATAGTCATTCGAGTCATTCTCCTTGATTAAATCATAGGTACAAAATCGAGTGTCTACAGGTACCTTTCTTTTGTTGAATTAAAGTACCTCCAAGCCTTTGGCAAGTTTGCACCTCATTGGAGGAGGGAAATATTGCTAGCTAGTTTGCAATGTCATTGACTAATCTCATT
This sequence comes from Castanea sativa, assembly GCF_040712315.1. NCBI lineage: Eukaryota > Viridiplantae > Streptophyta > Magnoliopsida > Fagales > Fagaceae > Castanea > Castanea sativa. The sequence continues at coordinate 22,936,963 of NC_134018.1, forward strand.
GTATAAAGATTTGCAAAACTATCCATGCCTTTGCGACTTCGAGTGATGTACTCTTAGATTTTTTTTTTTTTTTTTTTTTTTAAAGTTACACCTTCCTTGCTTCCACATAAATCTTGGGATGATTTCCTTAGGCTCCTTTGAACCGATTCCTTTCAAAGAGGTCAATCTTGTGCACTTTATACACCCACTTTTGGGTTTTTATACCCACTCGAGACTCTTTTTCTTTGCACCCCTTGTTGGGCCTTGCTTACTTAGAAAACTATCCATGCCTTTGCGACTTTGAGTGATGTACTCTTAGAATTTTTTTTTTTTTTTTTTAAGTTACACCTTCCTTGCTTCCACATAAATCTTGAGATGATTTCCTCAAGCTCCTTTGAACCGATTCCTTTCAAGGAGGTCAATCTTGTGCACTTTATACACCCACTTTTGGGTTTTTATACCCACTCGAGACTCTTTTTCTTTGCACCCCTTGTTGGGCCTTGCTTACAATTCGCACCCTTTGCTGGGACGTGCTACACTAGGATATGATTATAATTTGCAACCATTATTGGGGCATGCTACAGCTTGTATCCATTGCTGGGATGTGCTACAGGTTGTACCCATTGCTGGTAGGTTGTACGCATTGCTGGTACATGCTACAGGTTGTACCCATTACTAGGATATGCTTACAATTTGCACGCATTATTGGGATGTGATACGGCTTGTATCCATAAAATTTTTCTCTTGACCAGTTTCTTGGTCCATGTACTTAGAAAATTTGTTCTAGGCCAAGTCTCGGGCCAGGTAGTTGGAAGACTTGCTCTGTTCCAAGTCCTGAGCCATGCCACTTGGAAATTTTTGTTTTGATCAAGTCCTGGGCCAAGTACATGAAAAATTTTCTCTTTTCCAAGTCTTGGGCCATGTCACTTGGAAAATTTGTTCTGACCAAGTCTTGGGCCAAGTACATGGAAAATTTGATCTTAGCCAAATCCTAGGCCATGTCATTTGGAAGATTTGTTCTAGCCAAGTCCTAGGCCAGGTACATGGAAAGTTTGCTCTTTCCAAGTCCTAGGGCATGTCTCATAGAAAAATCTATTCTAGTTAAGTCCTGGGCCAGCTACACGGAAAGTTTGCTCTTCCTAAATCTTGGGCCATGTCACTTTGAAAATTTGTTCATGGACATTGAATTCTTCAATCTTCAGAAAGGATCCTTCGTAGCCCCTCCATTCTTTAGTGGGGTCACTGAACTGATTTCTTTTTCTTTTCTTCAAAGGGTTAAGGATTCGTTTCCTTCTCCGAGGATCTTCTAAAATATCCTCTCTTGGCTGTGAATGAATCCTTCATAGAAATACTCTTCTTTTATGAGCCATCCAAGGTTGCTCTCAATGGTGAACCGTTAGCTAGGAAGAGCTCCACCAAGATGATTCTATCATTGTATTTTCTTTAGGTGGGGGATCCTCTTACAAGGATCCTAGAAGAGGAAGGCTTCCTCTAGGCATGTTCGTTAGAGGCTGACTTCACAAAGCTCATAGTCTATTTCTTTCCAAGGATTTATACTGATCCTTGATTTTTTTTTTTTCGTTTTTTTTTTTTTTTGTGTGTAAGAAACAAGAAATAGAATGAAAATAAAAAGATAGGCAAACTTATCTTAGAACCAAAGCTCTGACACCAAATGATATGAACTCCAAACCATCATTGTTATCGGGTTTCATCACAATTGTTGGTGGAGTTCATATCATTGATGCAAATCAAGGAGCTGGTCATGCTAATCATACACGTGGAAATGGAGTTGAATTTGCACATGACCCTTTGTCACTTCCTAGTGGCCCAATTACAAGACTTAGAGCTAAACGTTTCAAGGAAGCACTAAATGGGCTAGTCCAAGAGAATTGGGCTAATTCTGAAAAGACCAAGGTGGGCTCAGATAATAATCAAGGCTTAGTCCATGTCATCAAAGCACTTGAAGAGGCAAATTAATCTAGTCATTTAGCTTGTTTGACTGCCTTTAAAAGTCCAAGAATCCAAAAAAACGTGGGAACTTGTTTTGCTTTATTTTTGTGCTGTTTTCAAAGCTGTAATTATGACTTGCCTATTCTTGGAGGGTTGTTCCAGGTATATAGATGGGTAGTACGAATTTTAAAGATCAATTTTGGTTTTCAAAAAAACTATTCTCCTTGTGAGGTCTTGTGTTCCTCTTGGTTCTTAAAAGAACTCTTGAACTTATCAAGTTAATCTTGTGGTGTTCAAACAACCAAACTTATCACCTTGATTCTTGAGAGTTTCTTAGGAATTCTTGGTGTAGCGTTTTCAATCCAACGTAGTCTTGGTGTTTCATCTGATTAGATGACGGGTCAAGGCTCAACAAATCTTATCTAACGATCTTGGGGTTCCAAACCATCATTGTTATCGGGTTTCATCACAATTGTTGGTGAAGTTCATATCAGACTTCACAAAGCTCATAGTCTATTTCTTTCCAGGGATTTATACTGATGGTGGACCAAAAATTGGACTATCTCCTGTTCATCCATAGGGCCGTCCAAGTCCAAAAGGGTAGTCCCAATCCGAGAAAGTCTTCCAAGTGTAAGAAGGTGGTCCAACATGAAAACACCTGGACGACCTCCCAACACTTAGAAATTCTACGGATAAATTTATATCCAAAAGCTTATAATAGGACAACGTTCTACTATTATGAAGTATGGGCAAAATCCTTATTCATCGCTCTAACTGCCCACTAAGTTCTTAACTTCTAATGGCAGTTGTAAAAGATAAGTCTGAACCTTCTAACTTCTGTAGCAGTTATAGAAGATAAGTCTGAACCTTCTAACTTCTATAGCAGTTGTGGAAGTTAAGCATAAACCTTCTAACTTCCATCCACATTGAGGAAGTTAATAAACAAGTAACCACTCCAAAGCTCACTATAAAAGGACTTATCCATATCAAATGAAGGTAAGCTTCCACCACTCCTAAAGTTGGAATTCTTGAGTTCTAAAGAGAAAACTAACTTAAGCATTGGAGGGTTCTTGGCTGGTTCACCTCGATCACTTTTAATTTTTTGTTTCATTCTTTTTAGGCCTTCCAAGCAACCACTAGTCCATTGAAGCCCGAAGCATCCAGCATACTGATTTTTTATGCATCATCATCTACCACCACTACTTTTCTAAGGATCTTATCACTCAATAAGTACTCATCTTCTTCGGGGAACTGGGCCGGTGAGTCTACTACAGCCTAGCACTTAACAACTCTGAGGATCCTTCAGACCCATGTTGTAGTGAGAAATTAATATTAGCCACGGGGCTACTCTTCAAGATCGCAAGGGCTGATGGAGGAGGGCTTTTATTGGATGAGAGCTCGTCACTAATAGGATTTGGTGGGATGAAAAGTAATGATTCAATTGTTAAGAAGCATGACTGCCAAATACGCCCTTTCTATGTTGGGATACCTCATTTTGGTGTCCTTCAATGCTCTATATGCTTAGGATCAAGATTTCAGGTACAACAATAGTGATTTTGCCATGGACTAGTACCCATAAGGTAGGCTAATGACTCATGATCTATTAAAGTTTTATGAAAGACATTTGGTTGCTCAGCTTTCCATATGAAAACATTCTCCTTTTTCAATAGTTTGGATAGTCCACTAGTGACCAAGGCTAGTCTTGTTGTGAACTTCCTAATGTAAGAAACTCTTTCCAAGAAGCTCTTGAGTTCCTTGAGCATGGTATGCCTCTTCATGGTTGATATTGTTGTTGCCTTAGTTAGATCTATGAGGAGATCGATGTTAGGCAAAGAAAATTTATCCTTTGTATGCACCTTATTTAATTTGAGGGAGTCCACGCCAATAAATCTTCATATTTTTTCAATAGCTCGACCAGTTGCACTTTTTTTTGTACCGATAACTGATTGCTGATGAGGATAGTCCCCAGGTTCATTTCTTCCAGTTCCTCCTTTGGTAGGATATATGCCTTCCTTTCCATATCCATAGGTTTCTCCAAGATCCCTTCGTGGGCTATCATGTAAAATGGTGGTCCGAAATCCTCTTGCAGGTTACATTCAAGTCCCGCGTACCTTCATAAGTGATATTCTGTCTTCCCTCCAGGTTTCTTCTTCTTCTGGGATAGGAGCCCCTTAGGATCTTGGAGATGGGATATTCTTCAGCTAAAGCCGACTCATCATAGAATATGTTTTCCACAAAATTTACTTTGTGCTAGATGAAGGGACTGGGATTGGCAGAAATTATTGTGTGCTTCCCATTCAATCCCTCTTTCGCGTACTAGTGGTATGTTGAAAGGATCAGGCGATACTTGTGATGCCATGGTTAGCCCTTAGAGCTAGTTGTAGGTGTCCTTCAGTGGACTTTGTAGCTCCTCCAAATCTTTTTATTTTCATGGGTGACCCCAACCGTTGAGCTGCAATAAACGATAGATGCATTGTGTAGTTGTTAAGCTTTCAATAATATTTTATTTTTCTACTGACTTGCAATATAGTGTTTCTATTGATTTTCTTCAAAATATATTCAAAGTCCACTGCACAATAAGCTTTAGCCCCCAAGACATGAGGCAGTTGTTGAATCATGCTTGATCCACCTTTTCTTGATGCTATTGTAGAACTTTTATCCACTTTCCTAATGCCTCTATGTTTTTTTTTTTTTTTTTTGAACCATTTTACTTTGCTAGATCCATGGAAGTACTTCACCTTCGGTGGAACCAAGAAACTGTTCTACTTTGCTGGAATCAGAAAACTATTACATCAAGGAACAACTTAAAACTTTTGTTCGAACGAAGGAACTACTCCATTTTGCTAGAACCATGGATGGAACCAGGGAACTACTCAGCTTCTTTGGAATCAAAGAGCTACTCAGCTTTGTTGGAATCAAGGATCTACTCAACTTTGTTGGAATCAAGGATCTTCTTAGCTTTGCTGAGATCCAGGATCTCCTAGACTTTGCTGGAATTATGGATTTGCTCAGCATTGCTGGTATGAAGGATTGTTCAGCTTTGCTGGAATTGAGGATCTCCTTAGCTTTGCTAGGATTAAGGATCTCCAAGCTTTGCTTTCCTGGAGTCAAGGATCTTCTAGAATTTGCTAGAATTAAGGATTTGCTATGCTTTGCTAGGATCAAGGATCTCCTAGACTTTGCATTCCTAGAGTCAAGGATCTCCTAGGCTTTGCTAGAATCAAGGTTGCACTCAGCCTTGCTAGAATAATGGATCTCCTCAGCTTTGTCGGGATCAAGGATCTCCTAGGCTTTACTTTTCTGGAGTCAATGATCTCCTAGGCTTTGCTGGGATCATGAAACTACTTCATTTTGCTAGATCCATGGCCAAAGCCGAGGAACTCATCCATTTTGCTAACCTGTGCATATGATGTTATAATCAAGCTACCGCAAAACTCTTTAGGCCTAGAACGTGAGGCAATTTCTTTGCAATGTAATTTACATTTCATCAAGCCTCTTTGATTCGCTTACTTCTCTTTCTTCTTCTTTTTTCTTCTTTTTTCTTTCTAAAAGAAATGAAACAATATTATGAATTTTTTTTAAAAGAAAATACATTAGCCCCCAAACGTGAGGCAATTGCTTTACTATGTAGCTCATATAATCTTCATTTCATTAATCTTTTTTTTTTAATTTGTGCACTTCTCCATTTTTTTTTAAACAATGAGACAATATCATGGTTGTTTAAATATTATTACATGACCCCAAAATGTAAAATGGGGGACGCATAATGTGTGCACTCATCCATTATGTTCAAAATGTAAAATGGAGAAAATAATGACGCATAAAACTTATCTTGTGTTGAGAAGTTCCCCAAAATTCCATATAGAGTCCCTCGGTGGGACATTCTTTGGAGGAACCCGCCCTTTTGGGATCTTGAAGTTGGATGCACTAAGAGGAACTTTCATTTCTCTTGGTGTTTCCTAGCTTTGGAGCCATACTTGCGAAGGGATTGCTTCTTCCCTCTCCTTTTTCCAAGTCCCCAATGGAATCGCCTTTAACTGTGGGTTCCTTTTTTGGAAAGTACCAAAGTCCATTGATGACATGGTTCTCCGCGGCCTATTAGGGTCGTTATATGAACTGGTTTGTGTGCAAGTCACATAAAGTTCCTCAAGGTAAAAATGTGATTTCCTCCCAAACAATAAAATATCATTATTAGTGTTTTAGTGTCATAAAAAGACCTTTTACTCTTACGAAATATGTAAAATAATTATTCATACTATACACAATGTGGAGTAGGTCAAAATACAAGGTTTAGGACTCATCTTTTATTGTGTGAACATTCAAAAGAGTTCCTTCACTTGGTTCCCCGAGCATGATGTTGTGATACCCCGAATGTGATGTTGTAGGGGTACTAGACCTATAATCCATGGAACCCAGAATGCTGATTCCTTGAACTATAGGATCTTTCTCCATGCTTACTATGCAATAGAGTTTTTTCCTTTCCATTTACCTCTATAAGCCCTGCATAAGAACATTATACAATACACAAATCTTCAAATAATAGTTAGTTCCTCAAATTAGGATATTCATTCTAATACAAATACATAAATGATTTCATAAGAATGAGTCAGTCACAAGAATTCTAGCCCCGATTCTCATAGACTTAGTGCTTTTGCACAAGACTTGTGGGATTTAGAACTCAAGTCCAAGTAGCTTTGCTTGGGCATTGCCTTCCAAGGTAGTCAAGTGAGGAGGATTTTGTGGGAGAGAGTGATATCTGATGTGTGCATGTTTTGGCATATGTTTCTTTGGAGGATAAGTGATATTTTGAATGATCTCAAGGATATGGGATGAATTCCTCTTCTTTGGCTCTCTTATTTGTTCATTTTCCTCTCTGTTGCTGGGCTATTAAAGCTCTAAAAATTATCCTTTTGAACCTTTGAACTCTCCCTTTTTCCCTCCATCTGAATCCGCCCTTTTCTCTCCCTTCTGTTATGCCTTAGTGTTCCTTTTATAGTGGACATGGCTGGTACTCCAAGCAAGGATGTTTCTGGACTGCTAGGTAAAACCATGTCCTCTAGAACCTAAAAAAGTGCATTGGGCAGAAGTTTAGCTTAATTGGAAGATTCCTTCTTAGAAAGTCAAAAAAAGTGGGTGGGCTGCTTAATGCAATTGATGACAGCATTGATTGAAAATGGCAATTGAGAGGAAGCTGTGGGGAGATGTCATGCACACGGAGGAACTGAGTTTTCCATTAGTTCATGTATTCCAAGCAAATATATGAACCAAGGGAAACCGTCGGGATCCTCCTTTCACCAGAAATCACTCCCCTACCGACCAAACCACTTCTCCCTTACTACCACTCTGGATCCCATGGGCTTGGACCATGGGTTACAAAGATAATACCTAGTTTTGCTGGATTTTTTAATGGCTTTTGTTGGAAATCTTAATATACACCTTGGCTTTCTCATATGTCAGCCAAGGTCCTCTTCTCAAGGCTTCAAAAGGACACATCAAGGTCCTAGGGCCTTGATGTTGATTCTTCTTGCTGCATATCCTATGGCCTAACCGATATCCTTTTTCTTGTCGCATGTCCTCTGGCCTAACCAAGTTTATGATTATTATTATTATTATTATTATTATTATTATTATTTCTTTTTTCTTCTTTTTGGTACTTTGGGCCTTTATGGTCCTTCTTAAATTGGGCCTTCTTTTGTTAAGGCCCATTGTCTTTCTTTACTTTTTGTAGAATGGGCTTTCTTGTCAAATTTTGGTCTTCAACACTTAGTTAGGCTTAAAGACTCCATCTGCGATCCATTTATCTAGGAGCACATCTAGCTCCTTTGGGGTACATGGTAGCGGTGGAGGGGTCTCGTACTCCCTCCCGTCATACTTTCTCTTTCTTTCGCCAATGGATGCTGCCATAGCTTGTGGAGTGTTTCTCCATTCTTTAGGCCTGTCAGAGCGTGGCCTTACTGATTAGGCAGCCTTTTTGGCTTTCTGCAACAACTGTTCAAATTGTGAGATTTCTAGATTCTCCAGAACAACTCTGTACTCCATGATCATGTTACCCATACACATTTCTACTAACGTCTTTTCTTCATAATGGTCATAGCAGTCAAGTTCTATATCTCTGAACCTTTTGATGTATTCCATCAAATCTTCATCACTTCTTTGCTTAGTTGCTTGCAAAGTCGTGAGCTATTGTCTCTTCTCTATGAAAGTATTTAGTACAAAATACGTCCACCATGTCATCCCACGTTGGGATTGACCCTGGTTTCAAACTAATGTACCAAGTGTACACACGGTCACATAGTGATTTAGAAAATTCCCGAGGACACAGGTCCTCATCTCTCAAGGTATGGCTTGCTGAGTATTCTAAGTAGATAAGGAGGCCTTCATGCATAATACCTTTCCTTAGGTGCTTTGGCCCTTTCTTGCTGTAGGAGCACTGCAACTTCAGCCATAGTGATGAAACACTGGTCTGTATTTTGCAGAGCACCTCTGACTGGAATCTCCTCTTTGTCTGCTGCATGCTCTAGGTCATGCTGCCACCCTTTTTCCTTTGTCTTATCCGCCTTCATTTGGCGGATTTCTTCCATCATCTATTCCTATGAATGTTGCAATGATTACAACACCTCAATAAAAACGTTGGCATTGTCAGTGGGGACCCTTTGTTGTTGTTGAGGTTCAACCCTTACTCCATTAACACCTTCTGCCTGGTTGGGCTAGTGTTGATAGGGCGTTGTTGGCCTTGACTTTGCCTGTGAGGGCATGGCACTCATGTTTCGCGTCGTCTTTGATCTCGAGGGTATAGCTTGCAAGGGCTTTTGTCTACTTTCCCTGTCTTTTTTCCAACTCACCAGTGGAGTTGCCAATTTAAATGTGGTGGGCCTTTTTTGCAACTCTAGGCTAGGCTGTTTCCTTCCACGTTACGGCCCAATAGTTCTAGGGTAGGAGAGTCGGGATGGCTTGACTACAACACACCCCAAGCTAGCTTGTGCACAAGCTAAACCCCTTTTGCTGGGACCTTGGACACGTGCCCATGGCAAAGGATGCTGTTACAAAAAAGTTATAGCAAGAAGGTGTAATATGACAAAATGAGAAGAAGATGCTTGTCGTCAGCCAAAAACGAAACTAAGCCATTCTTTTAGTAAAAGGAGGAAATAATGCAGTGATATAAATACGGCAGAGATGAGTTAATAATATCAATTAAAAAAAGAAATAATAATAATGCTTGATCAATAAAAGAAAAGATTAGTCTGCCGTGCCTGATTTCTCAATGGATTTAAGTCCAGGAAGGGAACCACTCTCCAATGTGGACAATCTCACGGGGTAATCCTGCCACAGAAATTTCCCACTTTGAAAGAATGGGCCTAGATGGCTTATCCTTGAATTATTTAATCTTTACTAGAAAGCGGGCTATTAGAGGGAGAGAAGAGAATAACCTATTGGTGCACTCCTTTCCTTTGTGATTCCTTTCTGATTTCTATGTTACCTATTTTCTTATCTTGCACTCCTTTCCTTACTAGTTTTTCTCTTGTTTACCTCTCGTGTTTACTTCCACTTCGTTCTATTGTTTCTGTGCACGGCTAAGGCCCCCTTTTATACTGCCTGCCGTGACAGGTTTTTACTGTTTTACCCCTTATTGTCTCGGTATGGATGTCCTTCCCAGACCACCCACTGGTTTGTCAGCTGCCCAACCATCACCACTTACCTGTGCTGGCCATGCCACATTCCATTCCCAGACAAAAGAGTTTTTTTTTTTTTCTTGTTATCTATGGCATTCCCATCCGGATAAGGGTGGGCATTCTCTCTGGCATGCACCTAGTGATTCCAGCTCATCTTTCCCTCTTTTGGGTGGTACGTCATCCTAGTAGGACATTTCCCCTAAAGAGCTTGAGCGAGAACCCCAGAATAAGCTTCCCCCTTTTCCCCACCGCTAGATCATACCCTCTCTTACCTCTAACCCATGGCCCACCGCTCTTATATTGGCTAGATACAAGTGGGTGGTGCTTAAGCCTTGTGCATGCTTCACTTACATCTGTGTTCATGGCTTGTCTGCTGTTCATGCGTTTGCCATGGCCTAAGGGGCTTGTCTAGTTTTTGCTACACGTTCTGATACTCATTCTTGACCTCTTGTGGCGTGGATGAGTCATTGAGTCTTCATTCTTTGTATTTTGCTTCTTCTCTGGGCTGGGCTTTGCTTGGGCATGGGCCTTTCCTTTTTCAATCCAACCATTGCTTTCTTTGTGGGTCAGCTGACACCTCTGCCATGTCGCCCCATTACTTCTGCCATGTTATCATTTGACTTGTGCTTACTAGGCCTCTATTGAACCTACTGTACACTTTCCTTTTACTCAATTCCCGTAGCCCAATACTATTGTTGGGCTTGTTCTCACGCTGCTTCGTGCTTCCTTGGCCCATTTCATTCTTTTGAGGCTTCCTTAGCCCATTTTATTCCTTTGGACATCCTCAGCCTGCTTCATTCCCTCGGGCATCCTCGGCTCATTCCAATCCTTCATTCCCATGGGCTTTTGCTAAGTCTTTTGGGCTTCCTCGGCCCAAATTACCATACCCTTTACTTTCAGAGTTTATTAGCTTTTCCACCAATCCCATTTACTAGTTCCTTCTTTTGGGCTCCTTTGGCCCATTTTTGCTTGCTTTCTATTCCTCATAATACCCATGAGTTTACTACTTCTTTCTTTGGGCTCCCTTGGGCGTGCTTGCTTTCTTTGGGGCCCTTTTACTATGCTACAGGCCCATGGACCATTATTCCTACCATTCGGGCTTAATGATTTTCTTCTCACTTTGCTAATTCTTCTTCCTTATTCCCTCCCATATTGTTGGGCTTCTTCCTATTATTGGGCCTCACCAAAGTGGGCATCAACAACTACATATTTTGAAAATCTAACTATTAGATTACATGTTCCTTATGTTCTTAACACACATATCAAATTTCATGTCAAGCGAATGTTCTTTACTATTTGATCCATAAACTTATTTTATGCATAATTTTAGACTACAAAAATTTAAAATTTAGACATTTGCTTGATGATATAGCTATCGATCTTAGATATTATAGAAATTTGCAAAGGTGGAAGATATAAGAAAAAAAATGTAATCCAATTGTGAATTTGTTAAAATTTACATCCAATAAAAAGATATTGAATTACATATTCTTTATGTTCTTAACACACTATAAATTTTATGTTAATCGGATTTTTTTTACCATTTGATCCAAAAACTTTCTTTTTTTATGCATAATTTTAGATTACAAAAACTTGAAATTTAAACATTTGATTGATTATATAGCTATTGATCTTTGATTTTATACAAATTTTGCAAATGTGGAGGATATAAAAAGAAAATGTAATCTAATGATACATTTGTTAATATTCACATCCAATAAAAAGATATTAAGTGAAGTTGTAAACTGAGGTTACAACCAAGTTTGTTGCAAAACTTTGTCCTTAATTATAAAAAATAATGTCAATTCCTTTCATTTTCTTCTTTTTCTCTTTTCTATCCTTCACCTCCACTCCTTATCTCTATTCTTCCACCTTTAGGGTTCAGTTCTCTTTACTCATCATTTATAAATTTGAACTGAAGAAATGAAAAAAAAAATAATAATAATAAAATCTTTGACTTTTAATGGAAAATGAATTTTTACACAAAATGAAACACTAAAATATCTCTGTTTGGTTGCAAATAATAAACAAGGGGAGGGAAATAAATACAAATTTACAAATTGATTATTAGTTATCCAAGCCAATGGAAACAAACACTCTGCCTAAATCGTAATGCAAACCTAGATAAATACATAAAATTGATTCTTTCTTGCCATCTAATCCAAGTTGAATTTTTTTTTTTTTTTTTTGAAGTGATGATTTGTCTTTATTACATAAAATTGTTTCTTACCCTTGTAGGATTTTTTTTTTACCTTTTTGGTCATTTAGCATGGATGGAAAATGGTGGGTGTGTCTTTCAAAAAAAAAAAAAAATGGTGGGTGTGGGTGTTTTCTGCCTAGACCCACCAAAACTTATCTTCCCAAATTGATTTGGAAATGAAAGGTTATGTGAGATTGAAAAAACATTATTACCCCTATCACCGCATTGTTTCAAGCCATAATGCAAAAGACCCCAAGGGTTTAGGTTAATTACAAACTGACCCTCTAAGATATAAGAATTGTCCAAATTTGACATTTCAATCTTCATTTCATTTTATTATAACTAACAAAAGATGTTCTAGTAGCGTGCAAGTGGCCACTTTACTTAACAGAATTGGGATAGATGGTTCAATTTGGACAATTCCTAAAACTTAGTGGTCAACTATACAAAATTGATAGTACAAAAAGTCTATTTGCAATTAACTTAAATTCCAATGGATCTTTTTGCATTTTGCACCTATTTCAAACAACAAGGCATAATAGTAATTTAATTTCTATCAATCCACTTTTCCTTCTCTCCTATTAAACACACATGGTGAAAAATCAAAATATTTTCTAATCTCCCTTTTTTTTTTTAACATTTTTCACCCTCCCAATCATACGAAGTTGTAGGTTTCCTTCTACTTTCAACAACCTCCTAATTTCATTATTGGAGTCACATATAATAGTCTCAATGTTTTTTTGGTTGCTTCAAATTTGTCTAGGATTTAGGATTTTCCATGTGAATTCTTATAATTGGTAATATTTATGTTGTACTATAACTCTATTTGTGTGTAATAACAAAATAAAATTGTGAAATTGTAATTCATGAAAATTGGTGATAGAGTTTGAGGGTTCAAATTGAAGCAGCAATGAGGTTTGTAGTGAAGGAATGGAGGTCAAATTAGAAATTGAGATACAGGTGTGATGCAATGATGGCATGATACTAGAGCAGGAGACTCGTAAGATTTTTCATGGTAGGAGATTAGAGTTTTGATTGTTGGATGAGAATGACAAGAGAGGAAGTTTCGATGATGGGTTTTTGAACTTTTAGTCAGCGTATATTTATTTATTTATTTTTATAATAATTTGATATTTACAATTGGAAGGGATACATCTTTATTTAAAACACTAGAAGATGTCAATTAAACTACAATATTTTTGGTTTGGAGAATAGAGAGTTCCATTAGGTAATGATGGGTTGTGGTTCTTTGGCAATGATAGGTTTGATGGCAATGATACTAATTTTGACGATGAGAAACGAATACAAATCTTTTGTCCACTTTTTGTATTGTAATTTATGCTCTCATAATTATGGTATGTCATCGAAGTTGACTGCAAGGCATTTAAATCGGACCAAGCAAGATTCCTTAGAGTTCGAGTTGAGGTTCCGTTGAATAAACCACTACGGCGCAGCGGTCCAGTCATGAGTCCAGAGGGAGGTGAAGCGAGGGTGGCTTTCCACTATGAGAGGTTAGTTGGGTGGTGTTTTGCTTGCGGAAAAATAGGACATGACGCTAAGGAATGTGCGACGGCGAACGACGATAACAGAACAACCAAACCGTACGGGGAATGGATGAAAGCCGGTGTGCGCCTCCGCCAGGAAAACCCGAATAGCAAACAGCCGAGCCCACAACGACGCCAAAGTGGACCCCACACCCAACACGTGCCAAACCAGTCAAATCCAATGACAGCTAGCCCTACACCAATCACTAGTACGACTAAGGAAACACCGGAATTTTCAGAAACTGTTTCGGCAGGTCCTACACGCACGTTACAGCCTTCAATGCAGTCAGATGCCCATAAATCAACTCCAAATACGTTACAAGAAACTCCAGCCAACATAGTGAAGCCGGTTAATGACAAAATAAACACCATTAATATGGAAACCGATACCCACGAGGGAGAGCTTTATAGCGTGCCCATCCGGTACGGTCCGAATAAAGAAAAGGACAAGATTACTGCGCAAGACAAACGGACACAAGATATTGACCTGCATGTAACACCCAAAGCCACGTGGAAAAAAATAGTTAGGCCCACTCCTATCTCCAACGGGGACAATAAGCAAGAAAGAAAAATACCAGGGGGAAAAAAGAGACACTTTGTTCACACAGACGATGGCAACGGAGACAAGACCAGCAAGAAAAGGCTCAAGGCTGTGGCCGATCCAACACAACCTATCTCTCAAGCGGTGGAGGCTGTAGAACAGCCCCGCCGATCGCCATGATCATACTAAGTTGGAACTGCCGGGGGCTTGGGAACCGCCGGGCAGTTGAAGTTCTTGCCGATTTGGTGAGAAGAAAAGCTCCCACTATTTTGTTTCTTATGGAGACAAAATTGACAGTTCATGAGATGAAACCAATTAAGACTAAGCTGGGTTTTCCGTCAATGTTAGCAGTGTCTAGTGAAGGTAGAAAGGGTGGTCTAGCCATGTTTTGGAAGGATGAAGTGGTTGTCGACACGCAAACGTTTTCCCCACACCACATTGATGTACAGGTACTCCCTCCTTTAGTGCAACCTTGGAGATTAACTGGTATTTATGGCTACCCGGAGGAGCAGATGAAACCAGAGACATGGAGGTTGCTGCGCCATCTCCATACTCGCTCTACACTCCCATGGTTATGTATTGGCGACTACAACGAGATTCTACACTCAGAAGAAAAGAATGGTAGAATACCCAAGACACTACCTCCCATGTTAGAATTCCACAATGCACTACTAACTTGTGGCTTGAAGGACCTTGGGTATAGTGGATATCGATATACATGGCGGAATGGCCGAGGAGGAGACGCGTTTGTGGAAGAGAGGTTGGATAGGGCATGTGCATCCCTTGAGTGGTCAGAGGTGTATCCAGCAGCAAAAGTAAACCAGGTGACAGCCTCATATTCTGATCACAGCCCGATTGTATTGGACACAAATCCTTCTATGTCTCCAAATACTAGGCAGCGGCATAAAATTCAGAGGTTTGAAGAGAAGTGGGTGTCTCATCCGGAGTGTGAAGAAAAAATACGTGAGTCATGGACCCATGCACACACATCAGGTAGTCCTATGAACCGGTTGTTCGAGAAAATTAAAAAATGCCGAGCAGACTTGGTGGCGTGGAGTAAGTCAGCGTTCGGTAATACTCGAGATCGCCTCAATGCTAAGCAAACTGAGCTAGATGAAGTAGTACGAAATGGGTACGAACAAAACTTGGAGACCATTATCAACCTTAAAAGGGAGATTAATGAATTGCTTCACCATGAGGAGGTGTTTTGGAGGCAGCGTTCTAGGTCCATATGGCTTCCGGCGGGGGATAAAAATACCAAGTTTTTTCACCAAAGGGCTAATCAAAGAAGGAGTAAGAATAATATAGAAGGGTTGCATGATAGGAATGGGATATGGCGGTCAGATAAGGATGAGATTAGTGCCATAGCTGAGGAGTATTACACGAGGTTATTCACTAACTCAAATCAAAGCAATATGGACAGGGTACTTGGAGTGGTAGAAAAGGTGGTCACCGACGAAATGGCACATACGGTAATTCAGCTGTATACGGAGGAGGAGGTTAGAATGGCTCTCTTCAGTATGCACCCATCAAAAGCTCCAGGTCCGGATGGTATGTCCCCTCTCTTCTTCCAAAAATTCTGGCATATTGTAGGTCCTGATGTTACATTAGCAGTGTTATCTGTATTGCACTCTGGTAGATATTTGAAAAAAATGAATTTTACACATATTGTACTCATTCCCAAAAAGAATGACCCACAATATATCACGGAATTCCGTCCCATAAGTTTGGGTAATGTTGTATCCCGGATTATATCCAAATGCCTAGCTAATCGGATAAAATCCATCTTACCCAATGTTATATCTGATGCCCAAAGTGCTTTTATTCCTGGTAGACTTATTACAGATAACACCACAGTTGCCTATGAAATGCTTCATCGTATGCGAAATAGGAGAAAGGGAAAGATTGGTCATGTGGCGATAAAGCTGGACATAAGCAAGGCTTACGATAGAGTTGAGTGGGGCTTTCTCAAACGGATTATGCTTAAGATCGGGCTACCGGAACAATGGGTGAGCTTAGCTATGGAAACAGTGTGTACGGCCTCATACTCAGTACTAATCAATGGGGAGCCTAAGGGGTTCATAACCCCTACACGTGGCATTAAGCAAGGTGATCCGTTGTCTCCTTATCTCTACCTGTTTTGTGCTGAGGGGTTGTCTTCTTTAATCAGACATGCAGTGGATACAAAGAGACTGAAGGGAATATACTCTTGTCGGGGAGGGGTTCGGGTTTCCCATCTTCTCTTTGCGGATGACAGCTTATTGTTTTGTGAAGCCCAAAAGAGGGAGTGCCGCCACTTGCTTGACATACTCACACAATTTGAGGAGGCATCGGGGCAGGCCATTAATAGGCAAAAATCTACATTGTTCTTCAGCCCAAACACAAGCCGAAGAGACAAGGAAGAGATTCAGAATTTGATGGGGACACAGGTCATGCATAATTGTGAAAAATACCTCGGACTGCCCATGGTTGGGGGAAAATCAAAACTGGGCACTTTTAAGGAGCTAGAAGAGAGGATAACGAAAAGGGTGATGGGGTGGAAGGAAAAAACAATCTCAAAGGCGGGACGAGAGGTGTTGATTAAGACGGTAGTCCAAGCAATCCCCGCGTATACTATGAGCCTTTTCAAAATTCCCAAGATGGTGTGTGAAGGAATCAACTCAGCAGTAGCTAAATATTGGTGGGGACAAACCCGAAGCGAGAAAAAAATCCATTGGATAAATTGGAACAAATTGTGCACACCAAAAGATAGGGGAGGTATGGGCTTTAGGGACATCCATGCCTTTAACCAAGCTATGTTAGCCAAGCAAGCATGGAGGCTGGTCACAGGTACTCACTCCCTCTTCTTCCGAGTGTACAAGGCCCGGCACTTCCCAAAGTGTTCGTTCATGGAAGCTAAGCTTGGTCACAACCCCTCCTTTGTATGGCGTAGTTTGTTATCGGCAAGGGAACTTATCCGTAAAGGGACCAGATGGAAAATAGGCAATGGGCAGAGTATTATGGTGGGGTCTAGTAGGTGGTTACCCCACCCCCCACTTTTCAAACCAGATGTGGACACCTCAATAAAAGTGGGGGACCTAATTGACCAACGAGCCATGCAATGGAACTTGAGAATGATACAAGACACGTTCTTGCAGTCCACCCAAGAAGAAGTCCTTCGTATCCAACTCCGTAACACACGTGATCGGGATCAGATTTATTGGAAGGAAAACAAAGCACGTCAATTCACCGTAAGATCAGCATATCAGGTTGCTCGGCGAATGAACCAAGTAAATGAGGCAGAACACTCACAGGCACGGGCTGACAAGAGACTTTGGAACAAGCTATGGACATTAAATATACCGCCGAAGGTTCGAAACTTCGTATGGAGAGCATGCTCCAATATCCTTCCTACTCGTGCTAACCTTGCCCGTAGGAGAGTACTCATTGAACCATTGTGTGCAATATGCGGTCAGGCAGAGGAAACAGTTAACCATGCATTGTGGGAATGTCCTATGGCCAGGAATGTATGGGCGATGGTTAGAGGGAAGCTACAAAAGTGTGGGGCAAGAATACAGACCTTCCACCTCCTAGCTAGACAGCTGATGGAGAAACTCACGAGAGAAGAGCAAGAATTATGGGCAATGGTTGCATGGTCCATTTGGAATGCTAGGAACCGGTTCTACTTCGAAGATACACAGAGTCAGCCAAGTGATATTCTTAAGGGAGCCACAACTTTACTACAAGATTACCATAGGTGGAATGGGCAGATGGCCCACCATTAAGAGCACTTGAGTGTGCTATTTACGTTATTGTGTTTAAGTATTTTAATGTTCTTTTCTTGTAAACGTAGTAGGTGGGATGGGTCCCAGCCATTGAAATATTGTAATGAGGGGTTTTCCCCAGTTTTATCAATACAATTCTATCTTTGAGTCAAAAATAATAATAATAATTATGGTATGTTATGCATCGAATTTTTATTTTTATTTTTTAAAACTTTTATTATTTTTTAAGAAAATTAAAAAAAAAATACATAACAAGTTATAATTAATGGATATAAAGTGGAGTAAAAAAAATTGAGACAAGAAAAATTGAAAACTTTGTCATAAAATTGACCATTTGTGTAAATTTCGAGAGACCGAATTCTACTTTAACCTTTAAGAGTTTATTATAACCGCATCAACTTCTTGTTCATGTCTTAGCACTTACGTTTGGAGCTGCCTGGTTGGAATTAATATAGGTGGGATACACACTTGAATAGACTAAACACAATGCGAAGGAAATTATTACAAAAAAGAGGGACAGTGGGATCTTTATTTGTGTGTTTTTTTTTGGTAAGGCCTATGATCTGCTTTTAAATGCTTGTTGCCTATCAATTTGTGGGTGCCAACATGTTTCTTGACAATGGCATTTTAATTCCATATGTGCTCTAAGGTGGCTAAAAGAGCACCTGATGATTAAATTAATAGTTGGAAGATATTGCCTTTCGCAACAAGTGTATGGGAGTGGGACAGGATCACATGACCAATATATATATATATATATATATATATATATATATATATATATATATATATATATGTGTGTGTGTGTGTGTGTGTGTGTGTGTGTGTGTGTTATGGCAAAAAGTTAGCTAATACAAAAATCATTTCTGAGCTTCCATGTTAGTCTTGGTGTTTTTCTTTGGATAAATATATAATGCTTCATAATTAGTTAATACAATCTCCACCTCATAAGTGGACCCTCATTTTAGAGAAGACGACTCTCCACAACAATGCAACAAACACAATAGATTAATCTAATGTATATAGCCTATTTATTAACTGTCACACACAAAGATAAAAGTTAATTTATTTTCAATAAAAACTAGTTTTGTTATTTATTTTTGGGAAGAGAGTGTGGGCGAAGATAAGAGTTTTGTTGTTTTTTTAGAAAATGTGAGACAATGAATTATTGAAAAATAAATAATCCTTAATTTATTTATACGGTATGGAGAGTCACCAATTTTGTAAGTTAGGACTAGGAAGTCAAAATTTTGATCATCTTATTTAATTCACTTATGACTAGTCTAATAAGTTCATTTTATGATTTCGACCAAAAAAAAAAATTGTTTAGAAAATGATCAGTTTTTTGTAAAACATTTTCTGGAAAAAGTTACTCATCTTTTTTATTTGGTTGAGACTTTAAAAATAAGTTGAAAAACATTTTATGATGTTTAGTTACAAGAAAAATAAGTAGTTGTCAAAGAACTATTATAATCAAAACTTTTATTCTATGCAAAATCAATAATTAAATAAATAAAATTCTACAACCATTACAATATATATATATATATATATATATATATATATATATATCAACTACCAACATGAGAAAAAAATTTCTATTTGAAAAACCAACTTAGATTAGTTAATTACTTAGTATCGATCTAACCAAGCAATTCAGTTCAACACCACATAAGCCTCCTAGCTAACATTGAATTTTAACTTTCTTAATTTCCCTCATAGCTATAGAGTAATTATCATTTTGAAGATAACCTCAGTGAAAACACCTATACCTCCATAATTGAAAATTGACATAGGTATGAAAACTGTTCAACACTGATGCGAACCTCAATCGACACGCTTTGAGACTCAACAAATAATATTGGAATACTTGCCCAAGAAAGCTAAAATTCAGATTTTGATAGAAACCCCGACCCAACGTTTATAAATGAAACGCAAACTAAAGGTATAAGTAGCAAACCTCGATCCAATGATTATAATTGAGTCACAAACCGAAGGTATAAAATTTGAATGTCACAAGGAATAATCCCTAATAATTTCACAATTGTTGAAGAACCAAAAGAAGTAGCAAAACCTCACGTGTTTCCTAATTTTTATTCAATAATTCCTCCATTAAAATGAGTGCATGCTATTTATAAGACATAACTGAAAATGGGAAAAAAAACATACTTAATAATAGAATTTTAAATTAAGGTTGATTTGGTCTGAAATTAGCAGCTCCAAAATAGGAAAATAGCTAAAAAAACGTATTAAATAATAGAAGCCTAAAATTAACGTGTATTTGGTCAAAAAGTAGCAGCTCCAGAATAGGAAAAATAACTATTAATTGATATGGACTTTGAAAGTCAACCAACCATTAATCCACACCATAAATCACGCCCAATTAAGCCAGATCAGCGCTATCAATAGCTTGGATTAAATTTATTATGCCTTCGTCTTCCTTTGGACCAAGCTTGAAATGTTCTATCAACCCAAATCTCTTAAATCAGTCCATTAAATGCTTCTTTGACCTTCTTGGATCTTGCTCTAATAATAGGTCCAACTGAAATATGCAATAGATCCTTTAATGCTTGTTGATTCTTATCAAACACAAACATAAAAAATGCATCTATAACACATACAAACCAAGAGAATCAATTTACAAAATAAAACCTCTTAAAGCAAAGATTGATCTTTGCGTTGAGGTCAAGACTTGCAACACTCGTAAAGGAATGCATCCAAACAAGTGTCAAGTCACTTAGGCTTCAACCTCAACCCAAACCTAAGACTTTGCGTTCTCATTCATCTATGATATGTCAAGTGGGAAGAGAGGTAGTGATGTGACAAATCAAGTGATAGGAGAAGTGGCCATTGTTGAGAGAGAGAGAGAGAGAGAGAGAGACCGTCGTAGGAGTGTTGGCTTCTAAAAATTGTGTTTGGTTCTCTAGAAATATAAGAAAAATAAAGGAATTGGTTTATTTTCTTAATTTTCCTAATTAATGTAACAGGCACTCAAAACCTGATTATCCATTCGAAAGTGAAGTGCAAACAGTTTTGCTCAAAACGATGATCGACAACAGGTCCAAAGATTTATCATCTAATATAATTAAGACAAGTGGAGGTTTGAACTCCAACCTAAACTCGACAGACCAATGAGAACTCCTGCGGTTGACTTCATTATCAATACCAAACGCGAAAAAATTATAAAAACTTTATTTTTTTGGTTCAAAATACACTATTTGTTCCTAAATTTATATCATGAACATTTTAATCTCTAAAGTTTAAAATAATTGTTTTTATTTTTTAACAAACTTAAAGATATCAATTTTAATTTCGATACGAGGAGTGGGATGTGTCAGCTTTCACATTAGCCATAGTCACATTATTTAAGAGATTAAAAGTGCTCACTTTAAATTTCGAGGAATAAAATGGTTCAAAGATCAAAAATAGATGTAAGCAAAGCACCCATCGTGGTAATTGTTTTGTCCAAGTGGATCGATCACCAAGGCCCAAGGGTAGTTCTATTAACAAACTGAGAGCATATAATGAGGCCAATAAGAAGCTGCCAACCATATATATTTATCCTTTTCTTTTTTTAAGCAAAAGGTAAGTACCGTATATATTATCCTTGGGAGGCAACTGTGCCAGCATAACGTCCTGATTATCCATTCGAAAGTGAAGTGCAAACAGTTTTGCTCAAAACGATGATCGACAACAGGTCCAAAGATTTATCATCTAATATAATTAAGACAAGTGGAGGTTTGAACTCCAACCTAAACTCGACAGACCAATGAGAACTCCTGCGGTTGACTTCATTATCAATACCAAACGCGAAAAAATTATAAAAACTTTATTTTTTTGGTTCAAAATACACTATTTGTTCCTAAATTTATATCATGAACATTTTAATCTCTAAAGTTTAAAATAATTGTTTTTATTTTTTAACAAACTTAAAGATATCAATTTTAATTTCGATACGAGGAGTGGGATGTGTCAGCTTTCACATTAGCCATAGTCACATTATTTAAGAGATTAAAAGTGCTCACTTTAAATTTCGAGGAATAAAATGGTTCAAAGATCAAAAATAGATGTAAGCAAAGCACCCATCGTGGTAATTGTTTTGTCCAAGTGGATCGATCACCAAGGCCCAAGGGTAGTTCTATTAACAAACTGAGAGCATATAATGAGGCCAATAAGAAGCTGCCAACCATATATATTTATCCTTTTCTTTTTTTAAGCAAAAGGTAAGTACCGTATATATTATCCTTGGGAGGCAACTGTGCCAGCATAACGTTTTCTTCTTCTTGGTTTTCACTTTTCACTATTTTTTGAACCTTTGTCCTTGTTCACACCTAATAAAGATTAAAGAGAACATACAAAGCGAGCACTGGTGAATGAAGAATCTTTATATAAAAACACTGGAAAGGCTGAAATCTCTGTAAAAGATAGTCCAGTGGAGTCCACTAACTTATGCTGCCTTGGAAATTGATTTGCCCTGCAGACTATTATTGAGTAGTAGGGGAAACTCAACACCCATGCGCTCTGGTCTGGACTCTACAACCATACTTCAATAATTGTTGATTCTAGCTCAATTTGATCACTGTCTAAGTGACAATAATCAACATGAATGTTTCTTATTCTAGTCAAGATGATTTGACCCAAAAAAAAAAAACAATTATTCAAAATGTTCTCCATCGCAATCATAGCCTAACACATTCATCAATGGTTTACTCACATAACAATAACATAACGTTTGCTCCAACATTACACAATATGAGATTAGGAAAGTGACTGATAAGACCATATACCAAACTAAAATTATTTTCATAATTTCATGAGACACGTAACGAGCTTATTAAGCAAACTACCACTATCCAAACATCCAACTGTCCCACCAGCACACCATCTAACGGTTCTAAATTGACCCCTTGTGGGCCCTACAGGTAACATAGACTCCACTCAATCATCATACTCAGACATGCTTCACAGTCCACAGTAAATTTTATAATTGATTCTAACTTATTTATAACACAAAATTAATTAAAGGGAAAAAAAAAAAAAAAGAAAGAAAAGAATTGCTTGGAAATCAATAAACAAAGATGTACAAACATACGGGAGTAGTAAAAAACTACACCTGTCCTGCAAACCCTACAGTACAGTAAAACTAAAACCTTTAACCATTTGTCAGAACCCAACCCCAGCCGCGCCGACTCCAAGCGTAGCCGGGCGGTGCGGCTCAAGGTTCCTATTCTTCCAAAAACAAGGCTCTGGCATCAACTTAGCCGAAGACCTCATCGGCTCCGACTTACAGCGTGTCAACACAAACGGCTCGTACCCTTTTGCCCCCACGAGCTTCTGCTCTATCATAGTCGCCATCGACACTCCTGCTCCCGGAGCCGCCGCTGCCGCCACCGCAGCTGGAAAAGAACACGAGGAACGCGGCGGCTGAAGTAACAAGTGGTGCGCTGCCGCCGTGTGCGTAGGCGGCGCAGGATTTTTAGAGTTGTCCTCGGTGGCGGTGCTGATCACTCTTTTTTTGGGGTCTTTTCCACCTCCGCCGTTGGTTTTCTTGATGGGTCTCTCTGGGAGCCATCGGATGAAGTCGGTACTGCAAACCCAGGTTTCTTTGGATACCTCCATGGAAAGCTTGGGCTCACACATCATTAAAAGCAAGCAATCTGGTAACACTGAGCTTTCTCTATCTCTCTCAGGCTTTCGTTGTTGACTTTCTCCGAACTTCGACTCTTCCATAACCGGCTCCTTTTTGTGGGTATTTGGGTCGTCTTCTTCTTCTTCTTCAGGTTCGAATCTTTCCTGGGTCACTGTCTCTTCGTCTTCCCAAGGCGTCCCAGACAGTGACTCTTCTTCATCTTCATCCTCGGCTAAAGCCTCAACCTTTGCTTCTTGCTCTTCTTCTTCTTCTAGTGCTTGTGCTTCTGATTCTTGCTCCGAATGTATGGAAACTAAAGTAGGAGAGGAAAAGCTTGCTTCTTCTTCATCTTCTTCTTCGTGTTCTGCCTCTGCTTCATTTTCTTGGACATCCTCAATTTCTTGAAGTACTACATTATGTTCAAAAACCTCGGGATCTACAAGAGCTTCCGGTTCTTGTTTTAGTTCTGGTTCTGGTACTGGCTGGTTCACCTCCTCAAACAACTCTTCTTTTACTTGTACTTTTTCTTCTTCTACTCGTACTTTTTCTTCTTCATGGTTTTCTTGCTCTTCTGGGTGCTGTTGAAGCTCTGGGTTTTCGTCTACTACTATTTCTTCTTCTTCTTCTTCTTCTAATAAATCCAAGTTTGCCTTTTCTTCTGGGTATCCATGCTCTTGACTATCACAAATCTCATCCACCTCAACTTTACTTTGCCTTTCTTCCAAATCCCTTTGTTGTTCTTCTTCTTCGTGTTCCACATTATCATTATCCTCATCTTTATCTTCATCTTTATCATGAACCGGAGACTCCCAAAACCGATTAGCCAGAGCCGCCATTTTAACAGGGTCAGATCTACACCTCATGAGCAACAAAGCATTCTTAGGCGGAATACAAATACTAACTCTCCCTTCCTCTTGTTCTTCCTCAATCCTCTCTTCCTTAATCTCAATCCCTTCAAAAATCTCCCTCCTACTCTTTCTCCTCACACTCTCTATCTCGCTTTCTTCTTCTCCCACCACCAACTCTATCTCCCTCTCACCCTTCCCTTCACTTTCTTGCATCGCCACCAACCACCTCGCAAACACAGCCCCACAAGAACTCTCATTTCCACCACCCTCCGATCTCTCAGCTTTCTCTTCCTTTTCCCTCATACACGAAGACCGACACGGCAGGAAGCAATTAAGCTCAGCACCAAAAGCCCTCAAACCTTCACATATTGTCACTGGTAAATGCACCCACCTTTGGTTCCTATGCGGCGAACACTCATGCTGCTGCTGCTGTTGTTGTTGTAAAAGCTGTTGGCTTTGGAACTGACTATTATTCTGAACGTTAACCTCTTGTTGTGTAACATTAAGACTTGTATTTTGCTGCTCCACTCTTCGAAAGCTCGCTTCCCCTCTTCTTTTCGATCTAGTTCTCAACTTTTTCCCTTGCTTCTTGGTTTTGACTCTCACCTGACCAATACAGGTGACTTTGGGTGAAGAGGGCTCTGGGTTTTCAAAAGCACAGCCTCTTTTCTTCGCCCCAGTTGGGAACATTGGCGAGGCTTGGCCTCCCTTCATGCTACCGTTGCTTCTTAGTCTTCGGCTTAGAGAGGAGGAGAGAGAGATTTGAGATGGTTCTCTAGTACGGCCTGGACTGAGAATAGATTTGGAGGAGAGCTTCATGGAAGAAGAAGAAGAGAGGCGTGAAGTGAAGCAAATGAAGAGCTCGCTTGTGCTGCTACTATTGCTGCTACTATTGGTGCTTGTAGTGCGATAGGGTCTTTCTGATTCCATTTTTTTACCTTCTATTTTTTGGTATTTTGTAACTGTATTTGGGCCATGAAAAACTATTGACTATTTGATGATGATGAAGAAGATGTTTGTTTTACTTCTTGGTTAAGAGGTACAAGATTGCACATAGACAATGACAGAGTGAAAGATAAAGAGGGTTTAATGGAGAGTGACGAAATGCTGCTTGTCTTTAGCTAAATGTAACTCTGTGACTGTAGGGTCTGTTCTCTGTTCTATGGGCCTTGTGTTACTTTATCACTTTACATGACCATAGTACCCTTGCTCTTTGTATTAAATCCACAGTACACCTGTTGCTTGGACTAGAATTTCTTGGATAAAGTTCATTGCTTTATCTTGATAAAGAGATTTGTTTCATTGTGCCCAGCTTTATTACACGAGGGTTTTTTAATCTCTTGTAGTTGTGGTATTCTGAAGCTTAGGTGAGTGCTTGAAAGTCAAGCAAAAGGGAAAGGTAAAAAAGAGGAAAAAAATTTATAAAGAAAGGTGGTAAAGAGAAACTGAGAAATGAAAGGAGCTAGTTGCTTGCTTTGCATTCTGTTTAAGGTCTTTTTCTTCCACTCGCACCCAGTTTGGTATATGTCCTTGTTTTCAAGTTATCACCTAACCAACCATGTAGCTATTAAAACCTGAAAGTCTGAACTGAAACCACAGTTCATGAATGTGAGATTGCTCAGACTGTTTGGTAAGTTATTTTGAGCAATAATTTTTAATGTTTACATAATATTACACATATTTTTATACTTTTTTTCACCTATATGTATATTCAAAAAATACAAATGTTACTAGAACAACCCTCATTTATGGGGCTTTACTTCAGTGGGTGTACGTTTCAATATTGCTTGATTTTCTTTTTCTAAAGGTAATTTTAGTTATATTGTTAATAGTATTATTCCTGTGCAAGTCACGACTCGATGAAAATTCATATGTAAACTTATTTTTTTTAAATAACTAAAACAAAATTATTAAATAAATAGTAATAATAAATTCTAAAATAAGTAAGTAATTTTAATTATAAAAAAAATTACTTTAAATTCTAATTGTTTAGAGTTTGGACTTTATCGGTGTTTATCTATTTTTATATTTTAAAATTCTCTGTGCTTCGTGTTAATTTCTTAATATGAGATATAGAATAAGTTTAATTATTCCTATTTGAATTATATTTAATCTATGCCCTAGCCAACACAAATAATAATAAACAACATAGTTCCTCAATGCATTTTTTTTTTCCTAGTGATAGTCTAATTAAAAAAATCAACACTCACAAATTAAATACAATAATCAAAACCCAAAATCAAAACATACGCAAAAAGTTCAAAATTTGAGATAAAAAAAAAAAATTACATAAGATAACCAAGAACTTACATGGGTGTCTATTATTTTGCTTCTTTATAATAAACTTTATTTGTCATAATGTCCTTTGTGCAAATTCAAAAGCAAAGAAAAATAAGTAAGATGGATTTATTAGATTCAAATATAAGCATAATTTGCATCTTGAGAAGAAAAAAAAAAGTGAAAAAAAAAAAAATACAAGAACGTGGGGTGGTATTGTGTGGGATATGGTTATAGGGGTGACTTTATTGGTTAAGAGTGATTATATCGAAAAGTCATAGCTTAGTGTGTGTGTGTGTGTGCGCGCGCGTGTGTATAAAGTTCTAAAAAATTTAATAATAAACTATTAGTTGGAGTAAAATTTATATTTTAAAACTTAGATGATAAAGTTTTATCTAAATTAAATTATTGTTAAATCTTATCCCTTAGTCAAGAGTCATGTAGCTTAATATCCTAATAATATATTAATTTAATAAGATGCAACTTGAGGGGGAAAAAAATAAATAAATAAAAACGTGAGTTGTGTTGTTTTTAAGTTTAGAAAATTTGGATGATAGACTTTTAGTTTTCTTTAAATCAAATAGCTGTTAAATGTTATCCCTTAATTTGAGGAAATATATCATAACAAATAATATAAATTAATTTACTAATTAGTTGTTCTTAAAATGCTGATAATAGACTTTTAGTTGGAGTAGAAGTCAAAATGTTATTTTTTTAAGAAAGAAAATGTGGTTTTTTTTTTTGTAGATTAAAGTTTAGATTTTTTTTATAATAGACTTTTAATTTGAATAGTATTTAAATTTGTTGAAGTTTAAATGATAGGTTTTATCTAAATTAAACAATTGCTAAATATTATCTCTTAATTTGAGGAATTGTATCATAACAAATAATATAAAATTAATTTATTAAATATTTGTTCTTAAATTATTGATAATCAAATTTTAGTTAGAGTAGAAGTCAAAATTTGAGTTTTTATAAGAAAGAAAACATGGGTTGTCGTTTCGGATTAAAGTTAAGAATTTTTTATAAGAGACTTTTAGTTTGAATAAAATTTAATTTTGTTGAAATTTTAATGATAAATTTTTACCTAAATTTTCTTTAAAAAAAATATACCTAAATTAAACAGTTGTTAAATATTATCTCTTAATTTAAGAAAACATATCCTTACAAATAATATAAAATTAATTTATTAATTAGTGAGAATAATCATTTGGTGTAACCACGTCTTTTAAGCTCAACTTTTATTATTTAGCATATAATATGATGTACTATAATCAATTTTGAGATGCTTTTGAAATATTTTTTATTAGTTTATTTATTTATATACAGATTGTGCTTTTACCAACTTTAACAGATAAGTAAATCAGGTTTTTTTTGCTAGAAGTTAACCCAAACAAATTGAAATTGATAAAACTAGCAGACATATAATGAGAAAGAATCAATTAAATTACTTTTAATTCATGCATGTCCTATATATTTTAATGCCAGGTTTTTTTAATTTATATTTTCTACTTTTATCATGTTGCTTCTAGCTTGATTAATGTCTTTAGATTTTTCTTACTCCAAAGGTAGGGGACCAAGGTAGTTTGGATTTTGAAATAAAAATGAATAATAAACTTTGACCAAAGTTACTTCTTTTACAATCAAGGACCTTGTAACAAAAACCTTAAAACTTCATTGAAGCTTCATAATATTTACAATGAAGAGATTTAAGATTTTATTTTCTCCTTCTTCTATTTTAATTATCGAAATAAATAATAAATAAACTTCTTTTATACAACGGTTTTTTTTTCCCTTTAGAACAATATTTTCAATTAAAAAAAAAAAAGAGAAATCTAAAATACAAGTGGGAGAATTATCACTATCTTTAAATAGAATAAAAAAAATAGAAGAAAAAGATAGAGGAGTAAGAATCATTCCCTCACATTAAACAAAAGGTTCCATTCGAAAATGATGATGTCAAAGAATCGTCAGTAAGTTGCACAGTTCTTACGTGCTCTAAGAAAAACCTGCGAAATAAAGAAGAAGAAGACCTCATAAAGAGCACCGATGTGTTACCGGCCGAATACCCTCCGAAGGTTAAGTTAGAGAACTTTTACAACTCTAGAGTGCTAGAGCTGGGGGTAAATTATGCGTACCTTGGTTTGTGAGGCTTTGGGGTTTTTATAGTAAAGTAAAGCTGATATTTGTTTCTTGGCGGAGAGGGTCTTTCCTTGTAGGGAAGATCCTTATTTAATACACGTATTTTGCGGGATCCTTTCCTTATAGGTGTTCCTTTGATTGGGGTTGGCTCATGGGACACAAGTCATTTCCATATATAAACATTCGTGGGGATCATGCTAAGCCACGCTGGACCCGTCGGCCTCTTCTCCCCATCGGTCACTTGCCTTGTCCAAGACCTCTCGTCAGCTTCATGCGATACTCGTTAGACATCATAGGTCTATCTGCCATGTGGATCCGTTGCCTTTATCCTATTTGCTAATATGAAGCCGACAGGTCCTGAGAGACCGTTGGCTTCTTTGTATGTTATGTCAAAAATACCCTTATCAGCTGCCCTTTACTCCATGGCTCCATCGGCTTTAGTTGACGGGTCATGGAGTGCAATCTGTAATTTTATTATTATTATTTTTTTTTTTGGAAAAAGGGATATCATTAATTGCTTTTGAGTAGCTTTTATTAAAGGCTAGAACACGTGGCATAGGCTAGTTGGCCTTGTTTCTGAACAAAAGTGTCGCTTTGTTTCCTACGTTCCTTCGTCCTATAAATAGTTCACCACTTCCTCCTATTTTTCCTTATTTCAGCTTTGCGAACCATAAGAGAGAGAGAGAGAGCTGACATCCTGTCACCTACGTCACCGTCACCTTATTGTCGTCAATCTTCGAAGGGTCGTTGCTTTCAATCCGTCTGCCTTTTATTGTAAGTTTTCTTTCCCTTGTTTTGGTTTACGCTTTTGCATCCCGTCCCCCCCCCCCTTTTTATATTTCAAGACCTCATCAAGATAGGTTCTTAGACAATACCTCCATCTCTTGTAGGTGGATAGATGTTAAATAGGGAAGGGATGAGTGAGTTTTCATCCTCAATCCATGAGAGTGCGAGCTACGATGAGGTCTTTCCGTCAGGGCGATGTCCCGAGGAAGATTCCCCTAGGTCCCCAGAAAGGGAGCCGTCCACCCAGTCCTTAAGTGATGAGAATGAGGGAGATGAGGAGGATGAATATGACGGGGTAGAAAAGGACGGAGTGGGAAAGGAGGATGAAGAAGAGAGTGAAGAAAAGGATGACGAGGATGAGGGTGCGCATGACGAGGGAATGTCTTCTGAGGGAGGAAGTCTAGACGGTGGAACCCGTCCCTTCATCCTTCCTACAATTTGGACTGTAAATGACTTTTACCTGACAATGACGACCAAAATATTCAAGGACCTTCGAGATCGTTATCAAATCCTCGAGAATGTCCCCATTCGTCTGCCCAAGAAGTTTGAACGATGCTATTCTCGGAAGACCACGGACGTTGGCATGTATAACGCCATGTTTGAGGCGGGATTAAGACTACTACTGACGGAACTACACCGTCAGCTAGCCAATTATCTTGGTTTGTTTGTCAGTCAGATAGCTCCCAATGCGTAAAGGATATTTATAGGAGCTGAAGTACTTTGGGGTCGTCTTAGCGATGGAAACCGTAAGCTTACTCTCGATGAGTTCTTTTATTACTATAGACCCTAACACATCTCCTTGTCCCAAGGGATCTACCATTTTGCAGTAAGGAAGATGTCGTTCAGGCTGGTGTTACATGCCTGACTCGAATAAGAATTGGAAGAATATGTACTTTTTTGTCAAAGGGACGGATTGGGTGTGCCGTCGGGAGGAGTGTGACACTATGCCCCATGGTTTTGACAATACTTGGGGTATTGTAAAGGATTCAAGTTTAGCACCATCTGCATTCTTACTTTTCATTCATTTGTTTGCTATGTTTTTAACGTCATTCGCTGCTTTCACTATTTCAGCTAGAGTCCATCCCTATATAACCGACAAGCAGGAGGCTTTCATCCGTCGCGTGCTAGAGATCCCCTTTAGTGAGCAGAAGTGGAAGGACCTCGTCACTCTAGACACACTCTACGCCTACTGTGGTGGCCCTAAGCCAACCCTTGCAGCTCGTAGATTGAATGCTTACTCTCGTCGGCCTAAGTGCCTACTTCCTTCCTTCCGTCCCTACTTGTAATAATGTCTACTCTTTTAACTTCCGTCCTTTGTCCTTTGCAGAAATGGAAGTAAGGAGGCAGATGGCCTTGGTGAGGCAAGCTGATGCGGTGCACAAGCAGCAGGAGAAGGGAGGGCCTTTGGCTTTGGTTTCTAAGGGGGCTGTCAAGGTTTCTTCGAAAAGAAAAAACGATGGGAAAATTGGTAAGGACCACTTTCCGCTTAAGAAGAGAATGGGCTAGTCAGCGGGAACCCCTCAACAAAAGCCCCCTTGTCTCCTCCACCACCTCGTCATGGAGCTAGTAAAGGGCTGATGATGGGTAAAAGGCTTGTCACTCCTGACCCTGTCCATGGGCTGATCACCTATAAGGAGTATGTCGTCAAGATGGTTACCTCAATCATCAAGGAGACAGATCTAGATCTTTGTGGTGAGCTCCCATCTGAAGCCTTGGGCGCTTTTGGCCTCTTTGACCTGTCTAGGGTATGTTTCTATCGCCCACGATACTTAATCAATTATTATTTATTTCTCGCTACTTATTTTATTTGTTGGCTTTAATGACAGGCCCTTGTGCGTATAAAGGCGCTACAGGACAGATGTGTGGCCAGCGAAGGTGTCATCTGACGACTTCGAAAGTATCAGGAGATACAGGTGTAGGAACGGGCACAGTACGCGGAAGCCGTCCTTACCCTTAATGAGGACCTTGCGGCCAAAACTACTGCTTTAGTGGAGGAGACCCATCGGCTGGCTGAGGTGGAAAAGGCAAAGGCCAACCTGGCGATGGAATTGACTGCCCATCATGGATGACAATGACTCCATACACATGGTTAAGTAGGAGGCAAAGGACGGTGGTGTGGTCATCGCTCAGCTCGTTCTTGAAGGTCTTGTTGTTCCTGCCACTCTGTCTGCAATGGTCCCGTCTGTTGAGGGTGCTCAGGAGACTGTGAACCTGTTTGCTAAAGATGCCCTTCTAGCTTAGTTTCCTTAATTTTTAACTTTTCATGTACCCCATCTAATTTTCAAACAACAGTAGGTGCCCTCTTGTTTTTGGGCTTTGTTGTAAACACTTTTCATTTATTTGATATTTTGTTATTGCATCCGTCGCTTTTAGTCTTGTTATTTTAAGTATACTTTTTTGCCATGTATTGGTCTCTTATCTTGAGATATGTGTTTGTCCGTACACCTTGGGACATGTTAGGGTGCACCCATCCCCTTAAGGCCTTAGTGAATTATCGAGGTGAACCCGTCCACTTGGGTGTGCCCGTCCCCTTGAGGACTTGGTGAAAATTTGGGGATGAACCCGTCCCCTTGAGGACTAAGTAGTGAACACGTCCACTTATGGGCTTAATATTGAGCTCGTCCACTCATGCTTTTGATAATTTTAAGGCATCACTTTGGATGAACCCTTCCACTTATGGACTTGATAATGAACTCGTCCACTTCAGGACTTAGTAATTTTAAGGCATCCTTTGGAATGAACCCGTCCATTTATGGAATTAATAATTAACGACATCCCTTGGGATTGACCTGTCCACTTATGTACTTGATAATTTAATGGCATCCCTTGGGAAGATCATGTCCACTTATGGACTTAATGATGAACTCGTCCACTTCAAGACTTGGTAATTTTAAGGCATCCCTTGGGATGAACCTTTCCACTTATGGACTTGATAATAGACGTAGTTTTGTAGAGACGTACTCATACACATGTCATATCTAATAACTCCGCTTATTATGATAAATACGTGCATAAGTAAAAAAAGAAAAATTGTTCTTGAAAAGAATAAAAAGTTGCCCTTTGGGCTTAGAAAGTGCTGTAGATAGTAAAGATTAGCTAAAAAAGAAGTAAATTGGAAATGAGGAATGGTGTTGTTCGCGCCATTGTCTACTGGTAGTATCTCTTTAGGTGCTCTGTGTTCCGTGGATGGGGCAACATTTGTTCGTCTAGCGTCTCTAGGTGGTAGGTGTCTTTCCTCTACCATGAAGTAATTCTGTAGGGTCCTTCCCAATTAGGTCCCAGCTTTCCTTGGGAGGGATCTCTCGTGGCACCCGTGACCTTCCTTAGGGCGAGGTCACTGATTTGGAAATCTCTACTTCTAACTCTAGAGTTATAGTGCTTGGCCATGAGGTCCTCATATCGTGCTAGCCTTTATTCAACTGTTGCCCTAACCTCATTTACCAGGTCAAGCTGTAGGTGCATGGTTTCATCATTCCTGCTTTCATCATGGTTCTCCACCTTGTAGCTTATGAGTCCAACCTCAGCTAGGATAACAGCCTCGCTCCCGTCTGCTAGGCAAAACGGCGTCTCTCCTGTAAGAGTTCTAGTCCCCGTCTTGTACGCTAATAATACGCTTGGCAACTCTTCTGGCCATATACCATTTGCCCCCTCGAGCCGAGTCTTAATGATTTTGAATAAGGATCGGTTTGTGACCTCAACTTGTCTGTTAGCCTGAAAGTGGGTGGGGGAGGAGAAGTGATTCTTGATCCCCAATTGTGAGCAAAAATTCTTGAATGAGTCGTTGTCGAACTTTTTTCCATTATTTGAGACCAAGACTCTAAAGATCCCGTACCTACAAATGATGTTTCTTCAGTCGAAGCTTTATACGTTCTACTTTGTGATAGTGGCCACGGCTTCAGCTTCCACCCATTTGGTAAAGTAATCTATGCCAACCACTAAGAACTTCAATTGTCTTATTGCTATTAGGAAAGGGACCATGATGTCCAACCCCCATTGAGCAAATAGCCACGGAGCCTTCATTGTAGTGAGCTCTTCAGCTAGTTGTCTAATAATGTTGCTGAACCTTTGACACTTGTTGCAGACTTTGACATAGGCTTGGGCATCCTTCTGCATGGTAGGCCAATAGTATACTGCCCGAATCAGCTTATGCACCAGTGATCAAGACCCTGAATGGTTCCCGCAGATCCCTTCATGGACTTCTCTCATGGCATAATCTGCTTCTCAAGGCTTAAGCATCTTAGGTACGGGCGGGAGAAGCCTCTTTTGTACAAGACGTTCTTTTTCAGGACGAATCATGCCGCTTGAACCTTCAGTTTTCTTGTGGCTTCCTTACCGTCAGGTAGTGTGCCGTCTTTCAAATAAGAGACTACTGGTGTGGTCCAGTTGTTTCCTGAGTCTATTGCCTACACTTCGCTGCCATCTATCAAATGTGTAAGCTGAACAAAAGAAAGTACCTTACGAGAGACGAGCATGTGTGCTATTGATGCAACTTTGGAAAGATGGTTGGCTTGCTCGTTCTCTTCCCATGGGATTTAAACAAACTTGGCCTGAAGGTCGCCCAGTTTTCCTTACCTGCTCTAGGTATCCCTTCATCCTTTCCCCTGTACATTCATAGTCACCGTTCACCTGGCTTGCGACCACCTGAGAGTCACAATACTCAACCATACTTGTGGCCCCTGCCATTTTGGCGAGATCCAGTCTTGCCATTAGAACCTCATACTCTGCTTCATTGTTGGTCGTAGGGAAGTCGAGATGAACCATGCACTCGATCTCGTTCCCTTTTGGGGAATGTAGCACTATATCCGCTCCGCCAGCTTACCTATTAGACGATTCGTCCATGTGGACACTCCATTGAGAATGTTCTACTGCCCCTGGCCCTCCATATTGGTGAACTCCACAATGAAGTCAGTGACCGTCTGTCCTTTTATGGCAGTACGATGGCGGTATTGTACGTCAAATTCGCTCAATTCAATTGCCTATAGCGCCATCCATCCAGCAACTTCAGGATTACTCATTACTCGTCGTAGAGGCTTGTCCGTTAAAACGACCATAGTATGGGCCTTGAAGTATGGCTTGAGTTTGCAGGTTGCGGTAACTAAAGTGAAGGCGAGCTTCTCCATTGGTGGGTACCTCTCCTCTATGCCTCGGAGTGCTCGACTAGTGTATTATACAGGTTTTTGTACTTTATCTTCTTCTCGGACTAAGGCCACACTGACGATAGCTGGGGAGACGGCCAGATAGAGAAATAGCTCTTCCTCAGGTTTGGAAGGACTTAGCAGTGGTGAGGAAGAAAGGTATGCTTTTAGATCATCAAAAGCTTGTTGACATTCGGCCGTCCACTCGAACGGTTTCTTCAGTTCATGAAAGAAAGGTAGGCACTTGTCTACTGCCCTTGATACAAATTTGTTTAGCGCAGCTACCTTGCTGTTGAGGCTTTGTACTTCTTTTATGTTCCTTGGTGGCGCCATCTCCATTATGGCCCGGATCTTGTTTGGGTTGACTTTAATGCCTCTCTGAGACACCATGAACCCTAGGAATTTTCCAATTGTTATCCTAAATGCGCATTTTCTCAAATTGAGCTTCATGTTGTAGGAGCAGAGGGCATCAAAGGTCTCCTTGAGGTCGTTCAAATGGTCGTCTTCCCTTCGGCTTTTCACTAGTATGTCGTCCACGTAAACTTGGACATTTCTTCTAATCTAATGTGCAAACATTTTGGTCATGAGCCTCTGGTACATTGCGCCCGCGTTCTTGAGGCCAAACGGCATCACTTTGTAGTAAAAGAGGCCTTGGCTGGTGACGAACGAAGTTTTCTCCTAATCAGCTTCGTCCAATTTGATCTGGTTGTAACTAGAAAACGCATCCATGAAGCTCAATAGTTGTTATCTTGCTATTGAATCTACCAGGATGTCAACTTGTGGGAAGGGATAGCTATCTTTGGGGCACGCCTTATTTAAGTTCGTGAAGTCTACACACATCCTCCATTTTCTGTTGGCTTTCTTGACCATCACTACATTGGTTAGCCAGTCAGGATAGTACACCTCCCAAATGAATTCTGTATCTTGTAATTTGTGAAATTCTTCCACTATAGCCCTGTCTCGCTCTTGGGCGAATACTCGCTTCTTCTGGCGGATAGGAGGGAAAGAGGGTGATACATTCAATCTGTGCACTATGATTGAAGGGTCGATCTTGAGCATATCTTCATAGCTCCAAGCAAAGACATCCTAGTTTTCTCTTCATGGCGAGGGTGCCGATCCTAGTCATTCGCACAGGCTTGGAGTTATCGAGAAGTATCTCCTCCAATCCTTCAATGGGCTCTACAATCGTCCGCTATTCTTCTATGTTCATGGTCTGTAAGTAGTTGTCCATCTACAACATTGCTACGTAGCACTCGCGTGCCGCCACTTGGTCCCCACGCACCTCTCTTACTCCGTACTCGGTGGGGAATTTGATCATCAAGTAATATGTTGAAGTCATGGCCTTCCACGAGTTGAGGGTAGGCTGGCCTAGTATGGCCTTGTACGCAGACAAGCAGTTGACGACAGGAATGTAGCATCCTTGGTAATTTGCTTAGGGTAATCACCGACCGTCACAGCCAGTGTGACTACATCGAGGGGGTATACTCGCGTTCCTCCGAACTTGATGAGCGGTGCATTGGTTGGTACGAGCCGCTCTCTCT
The DNA here is from genome assembly GCF_040712315.1 of Castanea sativa. Classification (NCBI taxonomy): domain Eukaryota; kingdom Viridiplantae; phylum Streptophyta; class Magnoliopsida; order Fagales; family Fagaceae; genus Castanea; species Castanea sativa. The sequence goes on from NC_134018.1 coordinate 22,972,969, forward strand.
CAATCCCCATCTACTAGAACGCTAGGTAGTAGAAAATATCAACAGAGCTCCCATTATCAATTAGGACCCGGTAAGTGTTGAAGTCCCCTACCCGTATGCTAACTATGAGTGCATCATCGTGTGGGTGATGGAGACATCGAGCATCGTACTCCAAGAATCCAATTATAAGGTTGTCAACCCGTGCCATCTTTGGGGCGGAACCCGTCAGCTAGACGTTCTGAACCATCCTCAGGTAAGTCTTACGCGCCTTCATGGATTAACTGGAAGTTATGGTGCCCCCCACGATCATTCTTATGTCTCCCAAGGGTGGCCTGGGGCACTTATTATCCCTCCTAGCAGCCTGCTCCCGTGGTGGGTCTGCCTATTCCTTGCTGACAAATTACTGTAGTTTTTCTTGTCTGATGAAAGCTTCAATTTGCTACTTCAAGTCATAGCATTCAGCCGTGTCGTGACCATGATCCCTATGAAAACGATAGTACTTGTCCCTAGACTTCTTATTAGGATCTCCCTTCAACTTACCAGGCCACGTTCAGGCCATATTGTCCATGATTTGCATTAGGACCTAGTCGATCGGGGCAGTCAGAGGGGTGAAGTTTGTAAACCTTCCAGTGGGGGTTCAGAACACCTATCCTCCCTTTAGTCTCCAGTTTTAGTCGTCTTCCGTCCCTTGTCTGGTGGTGCATCTTCTTGCCTTTCCCTCTTCTTGGGTTTCTTCTCTCAAGCTAGTAGCATGTCTTCTGTGTTCATATACTTAGTGGCTCGATAAAGCACATCTGACATAGTCTTCGGGTCGTTTTTGTATAAGAAGAACAAAAACTTCCCTTTCTGTAATCCATTGGTGAATGCAACAACAAGTATCTTATCATTAGCTACATCAATTGAGAAGGCTTCTTTGTTGAAACGGGATATGTAAGACTTCAGCATCTCATCCTCCCGTTTCTTGATGCTCATCAAGCATGCAGTAGACTTCTTGTACCTATGCCCCCCGATGAAGTGCGAGGTAAACTGTGCGCTCAGCTCCTTAAAGGTACTGTGGAGTTCAGCGTCAACCTACTGAACCATACCCTTGCGGGGCCCTTCAGCGTGGTTGGGAAAGCTCGACACATGATCTTGTTTGCCACGCCTTGCAAATGCATAAGAGTTTTGAATGACTCCAAGTGGTCTAAGGGATCCTTAGGCCTATCGTAGGCTTCTACCTGTGGCATGCGAAACTTCAATGGAAGGGGGAACGAAGTGATAGGTGTAGTAAAGGGTGAGTCCATCTGATGGACCAACTCATTGAGGTCGCTTGATTCTCATCCTCTGAGGGCGTTCATCATGAAATCCATTCGTTCCTTTATCATCTGGATCTCGGCAACCATGTATGGTAGAGTCGTATCTGTTATGGATGGTCGACTGGTATCTTGCCGTTCTTGTATACTTGGGGCGTTGTTACCTTTAGGTCCTTCTTGGTTCCTTCTTTCAGCATTGGTACCCTCTTGCTCGTCCCCATGATTGTTGGGTTCAACGTTCCTTTGGCGTAGTTGTTCCCCCAAGTCATGGTTTTGCTTGGTGAAGCGTTCCACGGCTATGGTGAGAGTCTGTACCTGTCTTTTAAGGGCGTAGTGCGTGGTTCGACTCTGTAAAGTTGTGATTTACAACCATTTTGTGTTGGCTTTAATTTTGTCCAAATTTGATTGTAATTCTGTTCAATCTTATGTACCCTGTATTTTATGTGGGATTTATATGTAAGGGTTGTGTGTGTGAGAGAGAGTGTGAAGACTCAAGGCAAATTGAAGACCAAAGAAGTTTTTGTGGATAGCTCGTGAGAAGCCTTCCTGCGAAGTAAAGCCATGTGCTCAGCACGTGATTGGAATGCAAAGAGTCATGACAGATGGTGACAGTTGGTTTTCGCAAGTAGTTCGCTAGTAAAGCCTTCTCGCGAGATACCCGCAAAACATTCTGTTTTACGATTTTGTCATATCTGCTCCACTACATCCTCACCCACACTATATATACCATCATTACCCACATATTGAGAGGAATGCTTTTTAAGAAAGAAAACCCTAGCCATAACCTTTGAGAGATAGAGATTTTCATACCCACAATCCTCTACACAATCCATTGTGGTTTTCCTCAACTCCTACCTCTCCATATCCATATCCTTGAGAGGTTGATAGCCCAAACACTTACCACACCCATTTTGAGTGTCAAGTGAGGTTTTGGTGTTGTTGGGAAGCATTGAAAGAAGCTAAGCTTTGGCGGATGCAATCAGGCGCATTGCGAGATCCGGAAAGCTAGACAAGACATGATTCTGAGAAGCCTTGTTGGAGTAGGAGCTTGGAGCGCTTAGATGCATTGGGTAGATTACGGTTGGAGGGTCTTTTGCTATTCGTGTATCCCAATTTATTGTCTAGTGGATCAATTTATCACTTGGAGAGCGGCGGAGAGGTTTTTCTCCGAGTTCTTTGGTTTCCTCTTCGATAACATGTCTCGGTATTATCTTGTGGTTGTATCTCTCTTTCCTTACTCTTGTACTTTACTTTTATTGTTGGTTATTCATGTTCATACACTAGAGTAGTTATCAGTTTATTGCGCTTCATTTACTCTTGTTTTCACACTTAGATAAGTAAGAGAAAAAGCAATCTAGCCGTAATATTTTAATTGGGGATCTAAACAAGATCTTGTGTTTCACACAAATCCGAGCGTTTAGTCTCTTAGGTTGTTGGTGGTAGCCATCGAGCGAGTGAGTACCATACAACTCTTTCTTCGGGAAGTGGTAGTACAACTTCTACTACAACGAAGTTGTTGCTACGTGTTTCCTACATACGGCACCAACTGATGATGCCAAAGAATCTCCAGTAAGTCGCACAACCCTCATGTGCTCTAGGCAAAACCTGGGAAACAAAGAAAAAGAAGACCTCACAAAGGGCACCGGTGTGGTACCGGCCGAATACCCTTCGAAGGTTAAGTTAGAGAACTTGTACAATTCTAGAGTGTCAGAGTTGGGGTAAATTATGTGTACCTTGGTTTGTGAGGGCTTTGGGGCTTTTATAGTAGAGTAGAGCTAACATTTGTTTCTTGGTGGAAATGATCTTTTCTTGTAGGGAAGATCCTTATTTAATACAAGTATTTTACGGGATCCTTTCCTTGTAGGGATTCCTTTGATTGGGGTTGGCTCGTGGGACACAAGCCATTTCCATATATAAACATTCATGGGGATCACGCTAAGCCACACTAGACCCGTCAGCCTCTTCTCCCCTTCGGTCACTCTCCTTGTCCAAGACCTCCCGTCAGCTTCATGGAGATACTAGTTAGACGTCGTAAGTCTGTTTGCCATGTGGATTCGTTGCCATTACCCTGTCTGCTAATATGAAGTCGATGGATCCTGAGAGGCCATTGGCTTTTTTTTGTGTTATGTCAAAAATACCCTTATCAAAAAATATTATGAGCCCTAAAATTAACTTATCTAAAGGTATGACTACTAAACCGCCTTGGTTCAAAAATGAAATTTTCAATAGTCCTACAAAGTTGGGAAGGGTGGTTCTATTGTGGGCATATCACATTTAGAGAATCTCCTTCACACATCAAGCATTTTTAACCCAATTCTCTAGCTTTAGAAATTGCAAATAGAGTTCTATGGGCTTTGGCTTTTAGAGGATTTTGCTCCACAATCGGTTTTGTTCACACAAAAATAACTTCTTTATTGTAGTTTCTCCCTACAATTGTTACACATAAACATGATTTCCCTTTTCTAATAACTGCATCAAAATTCACCTTCACATAATAGAGGGAAAGGCGATCCCATTCACTACTCTATGTTTTTCCTTCATTTGCATATTCCCTAAATCATAAATGAAAATTGCAAACCTTTTTGATTTGAGAAACTAAAAGCATGAGGATTAGTACTTTAGTTGTTGTTGACATGTTGTCCCAAGATCTTGTTCCTTGTTGAAATTTTATTAAATCATTATGTGACAATAGTCGGTTTATATATTTTTTAATCAGGTAACTTGTTATATAGTTTTAAAAAATTGCATAATTATTATTAAAAAAAGGATTATGTGAAAAAATACATAATAAATTGGATGAATTTGTATCTAAATAATTGATCCTGATAAAAATTAATCCTAGAACATTTCCTTGTGAGTTGTGATTCTAATAATTAGGGACATTATGGATGGTGCACCATAGAATAGAGTGAGTCTTCTTCCCCCATTTGGATTGGTTGTCGGGAAAAACGAAAGTGGTGGGGAAACATATTTATTCTAGTAAAATCTTGGTAACATGTTGTAAATCTTTGAAGAGAGAACAACGTGGCCAGATCATAGACAGTAGGAAGTTAGGAAGAAACAAAAGATTAAACATAAATAACACAAAGTTGGAAGTGTGTGTGTATTGGGAATATCAACAATTAAAACCATGCATCCGTGTGGCATTGCCAAGCCCGACTTTTTACATTTTTGTAGCCGTTTTCTCGTAGCTATGTGACAAAGTGGCATTTTCGATATTAAGTAGGAAAATGGAGGTCCTTATGGAGAGGAGTTCACATGGGATGGGAGAGCTCGATAGGGACGAAGCGAAACAGAGAAAGAAATGAAGAATCCAAAGGTGCACGTGAGCGGAGCCCGAGGGAGATGGTGAGTTTGGTGACTGGTGATGTTAATATGCATATGGACCAATGATGATCATTTCAGACTTGTTTGGACCACGCGCCTTATCGAGGACTCTATTATTTTTACAGCCTATATATCGTAGGCCTCGTATTGTACTTAACAACAAAATTTATCACATAATGTAGATTATTTATTACATTAATATATATATATATATATATATATATATATATGTTTTTAAGTTTGTACGTGAGGTTTTTTGTTTTTTGTTTTTTACAAAATTTATCTACAACACTTAAGGTATTATTTCTTAAATTTACCTCTTAAGATTTTACTGTGTAGTTACTTAACTAAAAAATACACTTCTATCTCATGAGAAAAAAGCCACATGGTAGAATTTTAAGAGGAAAACCGAAGGAATAACACCTAAGTACTGTACCTAAGTCTTGTCCTTTATTTTTTAGTAACAGGTGAGGAATTTGTATATGTTTAAGACTCTAGTGGGAAGTTATAAGAAATCTAGCGAGAAGTTATAAGAAATTTATTTGATAGTTTTTTTTTTTGAATTTTATTAAATTACAAATTTAACTTCATTTTTATTTTTTAGGAATAAAGCTTATCTAATTAAATTAGAGTTATTTTTGACAGTTTAGATAGTTATTTAATTTTGAAATCCTTTTAATATATAGAGATAACCATATAATAAGTAATAACATTGTCATCATTAACAGGTGAGGAATTTGTATATGTTTAAGACTCTAGTGGAAAGTTATAAGAAATCTAGCGAGAAGTTATAAGAAATTTATTTGATAGTTTTTTTTTTTTTGAATTTTATTAAATTACAAATTTAACTTCATTTTTATTTTTTAGGAATAAAGCTTATCTAATTAAATTAGAGTTATTTTTGACAGTTTAGATAGTTATTTAATTTTGAAATCCTTTTAATATATAGAGATAACCATATAATAAGTAATAACATTGTCATCATTATTTTTCAAATTTTACTCTGTACCTTATGTTGTTTTCAACAAAACATAAGTAGTATAAATCCCTTCTCCCCATCATAACTATCAAATTATTAAAATTATATAAAATAAAATAAAATAAATCTTTCAAACTCCAATTGTCATATACTAAAGGCCAATTTTGATAATATATAAGAGTGGAAATTAAAGTTAGGAATTTAAAATATTAAAGATATCATGTACTAAGCGCCGGTTTGGTTCTACATAAAACTCTTTGGCAAATTTATCATCCCTTTAGTAATTTAATGCTTGCAAAATTTCAAGAAGGTCAAAGATGTTATGTCATTAATCAAATATTTAAATTTCAACTTTTTATGGTTTAAGAAAATGCAAATCAACAATTATATTTTCAAAATTCACATCCAATAAAAATATATAATAGGAGTTTGAAATGTTTTTTTTCCAAACTAGTTTGAAAGGAAACTTTTTCCATTTGTTAAATAGTAGCTTTTTTTTTTCCCTCTCTCATAGTTGAAAAATAATTTTAAATTAAAGTTGGAAATTGAAAATATTTTAGCTGAAATTTTTTTAAACATTGTTCCATCACCTAGAGCTTTATTAAAGCTCAATTGACACATCTTGATAAGATGTCCATAGTTTAAATTCCCCTTCTCCCAACTATTGAATTTTTTTAAAAAAAAAAAGTTTTTTTTTTTAACTTGTAATAGAAATCATGAATTCACATAAATGGTTGTACTTATTTTTTTTTCTCAAAATGGAGCCTGATGCCCATCTATTTTCAAGGAGAAGGAACAGAAGACTTCGGAACAAAATCACCCAAATCAAAGCAGAGGATGGTAGATGGCTGGACAATATGGAGGAGATTCAAGATGGTTTCACAACCTTCTACCAGAAACTTTATCTGTCCCAAAACCATATGCAAGTTTCAGATATATAGGATCAACTCAAGGACATCTCCCTACCCACTTTGTTTGATTTTCAGAAAGTAGAACTCAACAAACCAATTCTAAGAGCAAAGATAGAACAAGCTGTTTTTAAAATTGGAGCTCTTAAAGCTCCAGGACTAGATGAAATACTTGCTAGTTTCTATCAACAATATTAGAGAATAGTTCAGAATGATGTCATCTTAACTGTCCAAGCTTTCTTCCATTAAGGTTACCTTCTTAAATCCCTCAACCATCCATTTCTGTCTCTTATTCTGAAAGTAGCTTTCCCTGAAGAGTTTACTCAATATAGACCCATCAATCTCTGTTAAGGGCCGTCAATGGGCTTGCCCGACCCATTTTTACTTGGCCTAGGGGCACAATGGGCTGGGCATAATAGACTATTAACTAGTTAACGGGCCGGGTCGGGTTAGACCGAAAAAGAAAATCTCAGCCCATGACCCTGTCCATGGGTAATGCCCATTTTGTCTTTAGCGAGATGGGCTATCGGGTTGGGCCTAATGGGTTACCCATAGGCTTGTGTTAGCATATTATTTTATTATTTTTATAAGGAAAGAATCAATTTTTTATAAGAGAATAATCAATCTATTTTTTGAAGGAAAGAAATAAAGAATTTAATACTTAATTACAAATTTTTTTACATTCAAATCTATTTAATTTTTTGTTTTGTTGATGGAAACCTATTTAATTTTTTTTTATTAAGGCTTTAAATAGTTTTTTATTTATCTTTAATAAAAAAAATTTCAAATGGTTAATTCAAATTTGCTAGACTACTAGAAAAATATATATTTAGTAAACTAAGTTTAGCACAATTACTTTGAGTATCTTAGTGGTTGAGGAGGATCTCTTAAAAAATTCCTCTATAATATCTTAAGATCAATCTTTCATACACTTTCTATATATTTTTGTTATGAATTATGAGTTATTGGGCTGGGCCAATGGGCTAGGCAACGGGTTGGGCTATTGGGCTAGCCCACCGGGTACCCATGGGCATAAAATCTAGCCCACGGCCTAACCCACTGGGCTAGTGGGCTACTCATGAGCCTTAATAACAACAAGTTGGGCCGCCCATTAGCCCGGTGGGCCGTCGGGTTTCTAGGTCGGGCTATGGGCCGTGGGCTATTTGATGACCCTTAATCTCTATAATGTGGCTTACGTTTCAAAAGTTCTTGTCAATAGACTTAAACCCTTTATGGACAATTTGATAACCCCCTTTCAAAATGCCTTTAGACAAGGTAGACTTGTCATTGATAATATTCTACTAGCACATGAAATTGATGACTATATGAGAAAATAGAAAAAAGACAAATGGGGTTTTAGTACTTTGAAACTTGATATGCAAAAAAAGCTTATGACAGAATTGAGTGGAACTTCCTCAAAGTTGTTCTTCATAATATGGGTTCTTCCCCAATTGGATCAACTGGGTGATGCAATGTGTCTCCACAGTATCCTATCATATTTTGATTAATAATAGCCCTTCTGAAACTATTGTGCCAAGATTACCATATCTATTCATTATGTGTGCCAAATGGCACACATAACATGGAAGTGGTCGGAAACAGGAAAGGGAACAGAAAAATGGTGTAGAATCCCCGTGATAGCAGAAGGGAAGATGAGCTTATCACGGGTCGCTGTATCCCTATACACATCTATAAGTGAAATAATGAAATGAAAGGGGAAGTCTATGTAAAGACCCTCAATGTGGGATGACAAAAACTGGGCACGAGGCTCTGTAATGGAGTTATAATGAGAGAGAGGACGCAAAACATAGGTCATAACCATGTTAATGGACCTAAGACCTTTAGCAAAGGTCGAACAAGAAGTGAATTGACGATCACCCCAATCAGAGGGACACTCACAAAAAGAGGATATAAGCTTGTCTTTAGACACGGTCTCAAGACGATCACAGCCAGGGTAGTTAGGATACGTTACCCTAGGGACATGGAGCACGTTGGATACAATATCCGGAGTGACCATGATGTGCGTACCTCGAACGCGAGTAGAAAAATGAGGTACTGAATAATCAAATCCATGCATGCTGGAGTAGAACTCCTGTATAAGCACGGATGGACAAGTGACTCCCAACCCCTATTGTGAATGACAGTGGGTAGGTCAGTGTCAAAGAAGTCTGAAAAAATGACTTTGCGTTCTGAATGAATGCCTCATCTAGAAAAGTTCTTCGAAAAGCCCTTACGGGCTGTATCATCATAGAACCGAATATGAGAGGGGGTAGGATTAGAAAAGGTAAATGCCCTAGAATGAAGAGGATTCCGAGACGAAGTGGATTTATGTTTAGGTGCCATGACACAACTAACGTAAAAGAGAGAGAGAGAGAGAATCAGAAAAGCACCAACAAGATACAATATAACAAATATAAAAACTTGAAGGTGCGTATGCATGAAAATGCATGAACATGTGACATACAAATTTAAATACATCATGGCTCAATCCAATCCAAACCTACCAGCACACAATCATTGCAACAAGGTAAACACATATCTAAGATCCATGAAACATTGTTATAATGCAAATGTGATGCAATGCATGATGATTTAAAATCATTTACACAAAGCCCATCCCAAAAATTTCACAAAACTTCATCATAATTTTGAAAAACCCCAAAAAATTTCTTAAAATCCCAAAAGCTAGGTTAGAAAACATGAAATGCATGAGAGAATGAGAGAAACAAGATCTTACCAGAAAAAGAAAGATCAATCTAAGGCCGAAAAACTCTTGGAAATGAAGTTTAAAGTGAGAGAGAGGTGTATGGGAGGTGAAAGGACAAAAAGCAATAGAGAGAGATCGAGAGAAGTGAGTCTGGTATGGCGAGGAATCTATGTATGGAACCTCTTAAATCTCGACAGATTGAGAGGTGTCGAGCTATAAAAGCTTGGAGAGATACAAGTATTGAGCAGTTGTCCAAAGGTGTCCACAACAAGAATAATCTCGATGGATCGAGGAGCTATCGAACATCTATCAAGGAGACAGAGACTTTCTCGATGGATTAAGGAGCTATCGAGAAGCTATCAAGATTATGATAAAGAAAAGCTGAAAGCTCGATAGATAGCTTAGCTGTCGAGAGGTGTCGAGGAGCTGTCGAGATTGCTTTAAAAATAGTTTTTCAAGAAGAGAAAAACACAGACATGAATTGAATTAAGCATGCAACTCAACCAATGATCCAAACAACATTTTAAGCTCTCAAAATCATCTCTCAATCAAGAAAAATGTAATTACATAGATCCAAACACACACACACACACACACACACACACAACACGTCTAACCAATTTTATATTTCAAAAACAAGTTAAGACAGTTTAGTGAGCATATATTAACACATGTAAACCTTGTGATGGCCAAATCACATTGTACCTGCACATGTATCAAAAGTAGCAAAGAATATTGCGTGTTGTGTGTGAAAACATCACAAGATTGTATAAGTGTTTCTATGTTATGACAATTTGAGATATGAGTAAATCAATTTAACTCACACACGATCATAACTGCTTGATGGGGATTATCACCTTCGAAGTACATCCTATAACTCCCACATCTCCTAGAATACACACTTGCAATCATATAAAAAGCATCTTGATCTTTTTGCTTTCATTTTTCTTTCCTTATTTTTCTTTTGTTAAGCATATCATGCATGGGCATATGATAGAGAGAAAAGAACTACCTAATTATGTTAAGCTTATTGATATTGCACTTTTGCTATGCCGAAATATACCGATGTCATTTCATGATTGGCAAGTAATAGTGGTGAGATGGTTATTTATGCATTTTTCTTAGGATTTTCTAATCATTCTCGTCAAAAAGAGTGATACGAGTATTAAGTATATGAGATAACTTAATCTTACTCATCACAAACAAAAAGCTACAAAGCTCACTTGCTTAGTTGTGCATAGAGATGCTCATCTAAGTTACAAGAGATACAAAGTTTAGAGAATTTTGTTTCATTGGCCATTCAAGGTACACAAGTACCAATGTACACAAACATATACTGTTTTTGTATTTTTGTATTTTTCAAAAAAAAATTTTTAATTTTTATGAATGAAAAAACAAAATAAAAACAAAACTAAAAAACAACCAAACAAAAACGTGTCAAATAAAGCAATGCATAAAAACTAGACTGTCTAAAGAAAACATACACAAGTAATGCAAACATAACAAAAAGCGGGAGAGAGAGAAAAAATGACTAAATCACTTGGAGTCCTTTTCCTTCCACACCTTGGAAGAGCCTTTCCTTTTGGTGAACCTTTGAACTGACAGAGAAGGGGAAGAATTGCACCCATTCAAGCTCGTAAGGAACATGAGGGCTTTAAGGAGCAAGAGAGGATGGAAACTAACTTAGCTTTCCTGCCGAGACCATGTTGTTGCTCTGCTGAGTGGCTTGCCACTTGTAGCAATTTGGTCGAGTGTGTTCAGCTATTCCATAGTAATGACAGAGATGCTGCTTCTTCTCTTTGGAATTTTGAGCATTACTCTTCTCAGCCTTAGGGTTTTTGGTTTCTTTTTTAGCAAGCTTAGGGGGTGCTCCTAGAATATATTTATCCTTATATATGTTCTCACTAGCTATCACATTTTTAGCATCATTATTTTCAGATTCAATTATATTAGTAGGAGAAACAAATACAGTAGTACTAGAAGAAGCAATATTAGGAGAAGAAAAATCATACCCTAAACCGGATCGATTGGAGGCAGATTTTTGCATGCTAAGCACCTCATCAAGCTTTGCACTTGAGGTCCTCTCCAACTGAGCTCTAACTTTGAACAGTTCCGCCCTCGAGCTTTTTAGTCTTTTCAGCCAAGAAATTATTTTCAAACCTCAGTGCTCCGATGGTTTGATTGGCTTCATCAAACTTTGTGGAGAGTTGTTCCCATTCAAGCTCCACATCACTGAGCTTCTTGGTGGCCAAACTATACAGCTTCTTATGCTTTTCTGAGACCTTGTATAACTTTGCATAGGCTGTATGGGTGTCATCTTGTTCATCCATCTTCTCAAATTTTAATTCCACCAAGTTTTCTTCTTCATCCACATCTTCTACAATCCCCTCAGTAGGATTGACAGTGGCGGAAAACGCATTTAAGATTCCGTCATCTTCATTTTTGGAATCATCCTCAGGTTCAGTGTCGCTCAAAGTTGCAACATGTGTCTTGCTTTTCCCAATGGACTTGAGATAGGTAGGGCACTATTGTTTCATGTGACCAAAACCTTGACACCCGAAACACTTGGGTCTTAAGGGAACAGTGTACTGACCGCCATTCCTAACATCCTTCTTCCCTTTGTCATGGCTCTTAGACTGAGAAGAACTTGATTGTCTATGGTCCTTGTCAAAGCCCTTTACATTGGCATTCTTCATGAACTTCTTGAATTGCCTGGTGATATAGGACTTCATTTTAAAATCTTCATCGTCGGAAGATTCATCCATGTCACTGTTTTTGGCCTTTAATGCCATGCTCTTACTTTGACCCGACTTACCAATCCTTGTCAAACCTAACTTATAGGTCTGCAGATTTCCAATGAGCTCTATTAATGGAATTTTGTCAATATCCTTTGACTCCTCAATAGCGGTGATCTTGGCATAAAATCTCTCGGGTAGAGATTTGAGTACCTTTCTCACAATCTTGGGTTTAGGGGAATGGTTTCCCTAAGATTGAAAGCTGAGTTTACTATGTCCTTGAGCCTAGCATAGAACTCATCAAATGACTTATCCTCCTCCATCTTAATTTCTTCGAAGCTAGTAGTAAGCCTCTAAAGTTTTGAATCCTTGACAGGCTTGGTTCCTTTATAGGTTGTTTGGAGAATGGTCCATGCTTCTTTTGCAGTATCAGTGGAGGATATCTTCTTGAACTCCTCATTTGTGACTGCACTAAATAAAGCATTTAATGCCATGCTGTTGAAGTTTTCCGCCTTGATCTTTGCATCATCCTAGTCGGTCGGCGCTTCCTTTAATTTGGTCCAGCCTATCTCCACAGCTTGCCACACTTTCTCATCTAATGACTGTAAGAAAGTTCTTATGCGTACTTTCCAATATGCATAGTTAGTACCATCAAATAAAGGAGGTACAATAACTGACTGTCCTCTATCCATGACAAACAGGGGTCAATAGATCTCACAGCAAAGATTAAACCCTAATCAGAGTGTGCCTGCTCTGATACCACTTGATAGGCCAAAAGTGTATTGACCCCTTGTGATGAATTAATTGATTAATTAACCAAGTTTAATTAATTAATCAAATTAACATGCAATGTACATGGCAGCACAAACAAATCACAAAATAATTAAATATGCAGCGGAAAAAAAATGACACGGTGATTTGTTTACGAATGGGAAAAACTTACACGGCAAAAACCCCACCAGGTGATTTTAAGGTCACCACTCCCGAGAATCCACTATTATCAAAATAAGTGGTTATAAGTAAAGGAATCCCAGTACCCTATACCAATCTACAGTTGAACCCTTACCCCAATACCCAATTAGACTTGTTCTATAGTGACAATCTCTCCTTTTCAATGCACGGCACCCAGTACATGACTAACCAATCGATACGCGGATCCCAATACGTGACTTGATCACCAACTTGAGAAGGATGTTGGCTGCAAAGTTCTTCTATTCATCACATGTCAGATCATGAAGTTGCTTGGTCACAAAACCCCATAGTGTACAAACATAACAGCTTCTTCAAGAAAAAGAAGAACTAGGGCAAATATTGTCTCCAGTCACAATTTGCATGAACAAGACTTTGCTCAATACTTGCGCACTCCTAGACGACCTTTAAATTAATCCTTATATATGTTGAGGGTTGTGAGAAAAGAAAGCTCAAACATACATTTACGAATTGGATGAAAATCAGCTCTGAAAAATTGAACTTCAAAAATCTCAACAGATACCCTAGCTATCGAGCCTCGGGCTGAAACAGCACTTTTAAATCTCGATAGATACTAGCTGTCGAGCTTTAATGAACAACACTTCCTTACTTGATTCTTGGATAGATTTGAATGGTTTTAACACTTGAAATTAAAACCTTGTTTCTTGAAGCATTAAACACATCCTAGATTTACCCAATTACAAGCAAAATGCATTTTGTCAAAGGATTAGTAAATACATAAAATGTTAACATATGTTCCTAACATCAATCGCATATGTCCTAATAGAGACTATCCCATTGGTGCTCATATGGTGACTCGAAGCAAAGCCCATATCACCAGATCAAGAACCAGCGTCTCTAAAATCCTAAGGGACAATGTTGAGGAAGAAGGTGGCGACACGGAGGAAGAGATTGACAGGTTTACCTCAGCCCCGGAGGGCTTGGCTCAACCATCTTCCCAAGCACAAGCAAGGGGACCCGATCATCTTGATAGACTCATTGCCAGGGTTGAGTAGATGTATGGTATGCTAGAATCCCATAGGCAACACACCATTTATCAATTTACCTATGTCGAAGGCTAGATTACTGCGTTATCATCTCAGATTGAAGATATTTTAATGGAGCTGCAGTAGCAACAAGAGGGATCTAAATCCGAACCCGAACAGTTCTAGCTCCTTTGGCCATTTCGGTCAAAAAGGGGGAGAAAGTTTTGAAGGGGAGAAAGTTTTGAGGGGGAGTTGCATAGTTTGAGGGGGAGCTGCATACTTTGAGGGGGAGCATAGCAAAGCATATCATGGATATTGGTTATTTTATGAATATTGGTGGCTTAGTGGTTTTACTTTGTTTTTACCTTATAGTTTTTATAACTATTAGATATTTACATTGCTTTCTTTTAAAACTTTAAAGTACTTTTAATTTATATTCAGTACTTTGTTTATGTATCTTTGCTTTGTAGCATTTTTTAAGTACTTTTAGATTATGTTGCATTATCTTGAGTACTACACATTTGTGCCCTAGTTGGATCTTGTATCCTTAATGCAAATACTTTGGTATTTTGTATTGGTTGTGTGTTGAAAATGCAATTGATTTTTGCATTGCACTTAATTGCATTGCTTGTCCGGATGACCATTTACTAGTTAAATGTTCATTGTAGACATTCTTTAATGAATGCTCCTGTATGATCAAGTTATGTTTCATTGTTTATATAGTGTTTATTACCTTGATCACATTTTACTTGCTTATATACGTACCTTGTATTGAACTTGTCATGAGCTTAATGAAAGTTTTTTTTTTGTGCGAGTGTTTTAGGATACAGGTGTATACATGCAAGTGCTTCAAGTTTTAGATTTAGGTGTGAGTGAGTTTTGCCATTGTTCCCAAACTCACGTAAGTCTAGAGTCTGTTATAGGGTGTTTTGTCATGGAATAGCCAAATTGGGAGATTGTAAAGTTGTGATTTACAACTATGTTTATGTTGGCTTTATTCCATGACAAAAAGTGTTGTAATTGCTTTAATTTTGTTCCTTGTATTTTGTGGGATTTTATTGTATTGGGTTTAGTATTAAGTTGGTGAAGAATCGAGCATGAAATGAAGATCAGTGCATTTTGTGACTAGCTCGCGAGAAGTTCGCGAGAATGGTTCCCGCAAAAGGGGCATGTGAGAAGCACATAACTGGAAGATGAAAAGTCGTGTCAGGTTGACAATTTCGCGAGTATTTCGCAGGTAAGGCCTTCCCGCAAGACTCTTTGCCTGGAGGATTTTTAAGTGTGACTTTCTTACCCTTTATCTATATTATATATACCTTCATTACCCACAAAAGTATAAGGAGCCAATTAAAGGAGAAAAACCCTAGATAGGTTTTTTACAACACATACACCCATCTTTTGGAGAGAGAGCTACTCATCCTTAGTGAGAAATCATTCTAGCCTCTTCTCCTTCCCTCTCCCATTGTCATAGCTTAAGAGGAGATTTGTACCCAAACACAACCCACACCTTTTCAGAGTGTAGAGAGTGTTTTGGAGCTTGGGAAACTTTGGGGATTTGCCAAAAGAAGCCGGTGAGGCTTGGCGAATGCAATCGAGCGTATGGCGGGATCCGGAGAGCTAGAGAAGACAAGGCTTGACTAAGTCAGTTGGTAGCAAGAGCTTGGAGGGCTCAAGTATATTGGGTAGACTAGGCTTAGAGGGTCTTTTGTTATTCATGTACTCTAACTTCATTCTCTAGTGGATCGATTTACCGCTTGGAGGGCAGCGGAGAGGTTTTTCGCTGAGTTTTTCGGTTTCCTCTTCGATAACACGTCTTGGTGTTATCTTGTGGTTGCATCTCTCTTTCCTTACTCTTGTGCTTTAATTTTATTGCTTGTTGTCCATGTTTATGCACTAGAGTAGTTTTATCGGTTTATTGCGCTTCATTTACTCTTGTTCTGCACTTAGATAAGTTAGAGTAAAAGCAATCAAGCCGTAATTTTTAATTGGGAGTCTAAACAAGCTCTTGTGTTTTTACACAATTTCAAGCTTTCAACAACGATAACAACAACAACAACAACAACAACAACAACAACAATAACAATAATCCATTAATTGAATTAAGTTGATTCAATTATGAAATGAAACATTACCAAAAAAATTATGAAATGCAAAGCAGTTTTATTATTGGCTAAATCTTGCTATCCACTTCTTTTTATACATTCCTTGTTAAGATTATGTTTTCAAAACACGATTTTAACCCAAGTAGCAGTGTGTTCACAAAACATATGCAATAACCTATGTACAATAATTGTTACCTTTTATTGTTTGTAGACATTTTAGGTTGATGATGCATTGTAATCAAATTGGCCTTAAGATACATTGGTTCAAGAGTGAAGGGGAGTGTTTTTTTTTTTTTTTACTTTGAAATGCTTCCCTTGTTGGGTGGTCAGTCTGAGAAAGCTATCAATGCGTTCCTACACTTAAAAAAATATAATTAATAGTGAAGATGTATATAAAAGATATGATAAAGAAATATAATTTGTAAAAAGAATTATTAAAGAGAGAGAGTGTGCAAGGATTCAAGTAAACAAAATATTTATAAAGACTGCACAAATAATCTCATAATATCAATAATTCAAAGGAATAAGAAAAGTAAAAGAGTTCTTAGGCTCATTGTTGTGGTTGTGATACAACTAACATGGTACTCAAGAAAAAAAAAAAGGATCATAGCCCTTTGTGCCACAACTCTGATGTGGTAGGTTGTGACTGGTAGAGAAAAAGTGGCGGGTTCATTTGAAAATAATAGACAGTTAGTCACAATTTACCACATAGGATAATTATAGAATGGTGTGATAAATGGTGTGATTGTAGAATTACTTAGTACTCAATGGCTCACCGCATAATATTTAGCACTAAGTGGGCTGTTTCATGGTTGCCTTGCACATATTGTAGAATGTTTCATGCTGCCAACCTACTAATCCAACCTAATTCTTTCAGGTTGGGTTAGGTTGGAAATTTCTCAACCCAAAGTTGGGTTGAAAAATACCTTAACCCTAACCTAAAGCTAACATGTGCACACCCTTATTTTTGATAAAAATCATAATCGCGTCTTTGTATTTTTTGGACCAATGATGATGTTACCTTGATAAAAAAAATTAGCTATATTCTAAGAGATATAGGGTCATGACCTTTTTGCTGGATGAGCGCATCCAATTCCAAAGTCCTTTCCTAAAACCATTTTCCGTTTAGCTGCTGAAAGATAGAGATAGTCTTTGTACATTCATTGATTTCGAATGCTGAGGTTATTGGTAGAGTTTCCAATCCTAACCACGATGCAAACAAGATTATAAAAAAATGGTAGTTGGTAGACGCCCCTTTGTTTGTGGTATTGCAATATATAAAAGTTTTGGATTTTTTTCAACCCAATTTTTTCTTTCATTAATAATTTGAAGGTTACAATTAGCAAATGAAAGATTTGAACCTTAATTCTTGAAATAAATATGCATAAATTATGGTATTGAGCTACAATACAATATTTTTTGTTTTGGCCAATTTTTTGGGTTGTTAGAAGTATGTGGTTTAATAATTAAATTTACCATATCCTAATAACTTAAATTTTTGGACAATCAGTAATTCAAAATGGGTAATCATTTTCAAATTAAAGATGTATTGTTTTAAAGGCAAAAACACCATATGTTAGAGCATCCACAGTAGTAGAGCTAAAAATTTATACTACAAAAAGTTACTTTATCTATTTTATCTACTCACTTTACAAAACATGCTGCAATAGTGGATCTATTTTAGCTTTCAACACAATAAATAATATAAACATCACAATAAAATAATATATTTACTACAATAAAATAATATATCCACTATAATAAACAATAATCACAACCACCTGCAAACGCAACTGCAACCATTACCGTTGCCACTACCGCCACCGAATCTTCCACCACCACGGTCACCGCAATTGCTACTGCTGCCACTACCGCCGCTGCCACTACCACCGCCACTGCAATCAACTCACTGTAGCTAATTGTTATAAAAAAAATAATGTTAATTTATTTCTACACGCGTGCCTCTCTTCCTTTTTTGTGTCCTTTGCTTCTCCCTGTTTCTAAGAATTCCCATCACCCACACGGCCATGCCTAATGCCTAGCCTCTCTCCCCTTCTCTCTCTCTTATATGAAATCAACTCTCTCACCCAAAATGCATCTCTTCTCCATCTTGCAACTGAACCCAAAATGTCTCTCTCTTGCTTGTCCCTCTCCTCACTGTGGTTTTTGGTGGTTCGGTGGTTCGATAGGATTTTTCAGTGGTCTGTGCTTTGATGGCCATGGGTATTTGGTGGTTTGATTTGATTTTCAATATCTATTCTTCATGGGTCCGATTGAGTGGCTAACGGTGGTGGTGGTGGTGTTTTTTTTTTTTTTTTTCCCCCGGCTAGTGGTGGTGATGTGGTTGTGGGTTTGAGTTTATGATTTATTTATGATTTTGGTGGTTGTGGGTTGAGGTTGTGGGTGGTGGTGACAGTGGCTATGGCGGTGGTTAAGTGGTTGGTTGTTGAGTGGGTTTCGTGGCAAGTGGGTTATGATTGGTGGTAGTTGGTGTTTTGTTTTTTTTTTCAATGGTGGTGGCTGGCAATGGCTGGTAGTGGGTT
This sequence comes from Castanea sativa, assembly GCF_040712315.1. Taxonomy (NCBI): domain Eukaryota; kingdom Viridiplantae; phylum Streptophyta; class Magnoliopsida; order Fagales; family Fagaceae; genus Castanea; species Castanea sativa. Next base: position 22,991,496 of record NC_134018.1, read on the forward strand.
GTGGGTTCTTGTTTTATGTGTTTTTTTAACTAGTGGTGGTGGTTGGTGGTAGTCGATGGGCAGTGACGTTGAGGATGAGTCGGGCCGACGGCAGTGAGACAGAGAGGTGAGAGTTTGAGTGAGCTTGAGAGAGGCACGGTTCGGAGAATAATATAATATATATATAAATAAAAAAAAACAAACATGTGTTATTTTAATCCGGTTGAGAATAAAATTTATTTATTTATTTTACCTTTGAGCTACAGTGCACATCTATCTTTAAATATACACTGTAGCTGAGAAACTAAAATTTTTTTGCTATAGCTCCACTGCTGCAGCCATCTTTTTTGTGTTTTGGTGTAGCTAAAATAGCTATATAGCTATTTTAGCTCCACCAAAACACAAAAATAACCATACAGCAGTGGAGGTAAAGCTTTTTTATTTATTTTTTCTTTTTTTTAGCTTCATTGCTACAGTGCACATCTATCTATGGATGTGCATTGTAGCAATGACGCTAAAAACAATAAAATAAAATAAAAAGCTTTACCTCCACTGCTGTATGGTTATTTTTGTGTTTTGGTGGAGTTAAAATAGTTATATAGCTATTTTAGATATGCATTGTAGCTTAGAGCTATAAAAATATATATATATATATATATATATATATATATATATATATTTCCTGCCCGGTTGTGTGTGTGGCTGTGATGGTTGTGTGTAATAGATATATTATTTTATTATGATATTTATATTATTTTATTGTGTTGAAAGTTAAAATAAATTCATTGTTGTAATATATATATAGGTAAAATAGATAAAATAATTTTTTATAGTGCCAAATAGTTAAATTTTTAGCTCGGATGCTCATAAGTTAACGTAATTGGCATTATTATTTCTATATTCTATGTTATGTAAATTGGCACGCTTCTGAGTTCTGAAAAAAAAAAAAAAAAAAAAAAACAACCACAGGCACGCTCGTCTAAAAGCGACTGGGTATGCGCTGTTCAAACTTCAAACAACCAATGGCCTCGTTGGCAGAGACCTACGATGTAGTATGTATAATGTACTATGCTCCCACGCATTGCATAGAGAACTGCGTACAAGCAGCGCGTGAGAAATATGGAGGGACTAGAGATTTCATAATCTGATGCAGAAATGGTCACCACACCACTTTAGCTACACCACAATAGTTGGTTTGCCATATCAAAATATGAATATCTCATCCAAAATTACCATAGATTCTCTAGGACTATCACTTTCCGCAACGTGGCAAGTATCCATTGGTTAGTTTCAGCTTCAAATGTGGTGAGTTTCTCACTAAAGTAACTAGGCACATGCATTTAATTTTACATGACAATTATTACCGTGGGGTGGGGGGCCAAGCTGCAAAAGCTACACAATTTAAAGAAGCAAAGTTGCTAACTTCAAAGTGAAATGATAAGCAAAATAATAAGTGGGTCAAGGTTAGTTGAACTGTAGGGGTTTGACCAAACATTTACTCCACAAGCAGACAACACAAGTATTTCTTTTTAACTTTTGTATTGTTGGGCCACCAAAGATAACACAACCCATTAAAAGCAGATTACTTAGTTAATTATTTCTTTTTTTTTAAATAAAATATTAACGTAATAAAAAAATATTAAAATGGGCTTTCCAAATGCGGTCCAAAATCCAGGAAAAGACAACTGTACCGTGACAGAAAGAAGTACTTTTTTTTTTTGAAATAAAAATAAAAATCTGAATAACAAAAGAAAGTACCTTAAACTTCATTTAGCTTTAAAGAAAGGAATAAGGATAGCTAAAGGATAGCTAAACTTCATTTATTTATTTGAAATATATATATATATATATATATATATATATATATATATATATAGAGTAATGAATCACTCATCTTGTACAATCTCGGTTCTGAGACCTGGTACAAGATCAGGTGGTCCATGAACGACAGACCTGGGGTTGGCTTGGGCTTCTATACATGGGCATAAAGATTCAACTGAGTTCAAACTGACATAATGTGCTTTATTAAGCCCAACTTGTGGTCACCAGCCAGCTTTTCATTCGAAGAATGAGCAATGAGAGGTTTGCTTTGATATCCGTTTAACAAACTAATTATCATTTGATTGAATAATGAATTATTTTCTTCGGTTGTCCTTAATATTAATGGAGCCCCTACTGTTTCCTCAAACATTAAGATGTATACCCAATGAATTTAAGGATGGCCAAAACTCAGTGAGAGTTCTAGGAATTTTGTTCAGAGGGGTCATTAAGAAACTTAAACCCACAAAATTTAATTATAAAAAAACTTGAATATATTGAGTTATCAACCCAAAAAAAAAAAAAAAAAAAACACAAATATATGAAGTTTTTAATTTTTTTTTTCTATGAGTTTTCATACTTTAAAATCATTACAAGATAGTTTATTATTAATTGTTCTTATTTATTGTCGATGTGGGTAAGTGTGACTATTTTATTTTATTAAGTTTGTATAACATTTTTAATTTTTAAGAAGTTGTCATTATCTATTTGTTATTGTTTTTTATAAAAATATTTTAAATTAAATAACAGAACTCAACCAATTGCCATTGTATTAAATAATACACTAAGTATCTACATAACTAATAAAATGCTTAAACAATTATTAATTTTACTATTTTTAGTTCTTGAATCACTAACTTTATAACAAAAAATTATTATAACATGATAATAATATACATACATGTAAAAGCCCTCTGTATATTCTAATTATTAAGTTATATTATATTTAGAGTACACAACACACATTCGCATACATCACAATTCATACAAATAACATAATAAAATATAACACCCTCACACACATATAATATAAATTTATAATAAAGAGAGACACCTACGGCTTACAAACGCTCTTTTTGTTACTCTTTAGAGAGACTTGTGATCTATGTTGTTATTTGCTTTTGGGCTAGACTAATATGCAGTCAGGGTGTGTAAGATTTAAACCACGGCGTGCAAACATGTCTTCAAAGGCAAATTGTACTAATAAAAAATATTATATATAGTTTTTTTTTTAAAAATGTCAAGTCAGGGGGTTCAATTGAACCCTTGAGCATAAAGTAATGCCACCCATGCCAAAACACGCCAGGCAATGGGTGCTTGACCCAACCCAACTTGACCTGATGGGTATGTGTTTTACCTAGCCCAATAAGGATTTCAGGGCAGGTTTTTTTCCCCACACCAGAACCTGATGGATTGAGTATGAGCATTACTAAACCCAACCCGAATGGTAAGGTTTGTTTTGTTTTTGTTTTATTTTTATTTTTATTTTTCCATCTCACCTCAGTTTGCCTTAAAACGTGTTATGTTACACAACTGAGCATATCTGATAGTACTATGCTAACATTCTTCCACCCACTAACTCATATACTAACCTTCTATTTATTTATTTTTTATATATTATTTCATAGGGTTTTCATACTATTTTAAGAAAGAGCACTGGACAGTTTTCTCAAATGCGAGTACTACTTGTCCCATATACACCAAGTTATACAGGGAGGAATCTCTTGAGGTAATCCCAAGATGGTGACTAGACGTTTCAAACCATCCCTACAACACATCCAACGTAAACTGTAATATAACTAATGATTTTTGTGGGGTTGGATTATGATCCTCTAAAGTTCTTACAGTATATTTACCATAAATTTCTTAAAATGTTATCCATCCATTTTGAAATAAGTATATTAAATTTTACTGTGTTGTTAATAATTTAAATAAATACCAAAATGATAGATTTAAGTAACCAAATCCCGAGGAAAATTAGTATTTTTCACATTCTCATGGTTGTTGTAAGTGTACAAAAATCTATTACCAACCCAAGCTAGACGAAGGATTAATATGTGATGGCCCAATACAACTAATTTGTAGAGAATGAGTTTCTAAGGTCAACTTTTGTAAGCCTTATTGGTTTCGTTTGAGTTAGTGGAAAAGTGACAAATTACTAGTAAGAGAGAAGAAGATTTTAATATTAACTCTTCCTCGGGTTAGTTCGAGGATCATTAGTTCATCTAATATTCAAGCCATGGTTACAAATTTTATAGATACATCATGTATGTTTTCCTCTGATTCTTCATCCTCCTTTCTGGAGAAGTTCCTTTTCCTTATATAGCTACTTGAAATGCATCCCAGCCCTCCACTTGTACAGTCACTGATCTTCATTTGGGTGCTTGTCCCATCAAGGTTTTGCTGGAGGTGGCAGAATGTGCTGCAAGTTGTGAAGGTACTGTTTAGGGGTCATTTTGCCATTAATGCGGCCAGCTGAGTTAGTGCAGTGCATTGAATGCAGAAGTGATGGGTACTTTACCTAGATATTTCACTTTTTCTTTACTTGTATGTCTCTACCTCCTCCCTGGGTGTTTTGTCTTTTGGTCCAGGTGGCTTGTCTAAAGCTTTCCGAGGAGTGTTTGCTCTTCGGGCTCCTTGGGCAGGCTTCTTCGGTTTTAAGGCTTGGACCCTTGTCAACGTATTGGGCATGAACTAATGAGAGGCTGGACCTTCTCTTTGCTCGGTTTGGACCCACTTGGCACTATTCTGTGTTCAAATCTTACCCCTCCACGAAACCTCACTCATCGATACCTCCAAAGGGGGTGAGGTTTTGGTGTGGAATGGGATGTTAGCACGTGCAGGCTGTGTTCCTATGTAGGGGTGTCTTTTCAACTATTCTTGGCACGTTCCTGATGCTTTGGAAACTGTAATGCTGAATATGATTGCCTGTCTCCCACGTTCTATGATTAGATAGAGATCCTATAGCTGAGAATTTCCTTGGTGAAGGAACGGGTAAATCACCACTTCTTTTTTACCCCTACATAAAGGGGAGTAGAGGCTGTCTTTACCACTTAATGATAATTTTACGTCTCTACTCTAAAAAGCTGCCAGAGGAGACCAACTTCACTCATTTGTAAGTTCTTCCACCTTTAGTGTTTTTACCCTTCCTTTTTATTTTTATTTTTAATTCCTATCTCTCTTTCTCCATTTTTCTTTATTAGGATGGGTAGGTTTGCTAGTTTAGTTAAGATTCCTGATGCTAGGGAGGTCTTTAAGGCTAAATACAATATCCCAGCTGGTGTTTCCATAACCTACTATGAGTTAGGAGATTGGTATACCAAGAGACGAACTAGGAAGGTAGTCATTCCCATGATTGTCTTTATAGAAGGTGGGATGAGGATTCCCATGGGTAAGGTCACAAGGGATTCCCCAAACCTATTTTGGGTAATAGGTAGCGTAGATAGTTTGAATGATAAGATAGATGCTAATCTGACCCATCACGATGTTAACTGGGTATATAGTTGTCAAGATAGTAAGGACGCAGGGTATTATCTTAGAACCCAGGTTCCCATAATTAGGCTAATTTCCTGTCTTCCTGAGATCAATAAAGGCATGGACAAGGATTTCTTGACTATTTTCAGGGGATTGGTGTTAGGATGTGTGCCCTTAAATCCTATTGTATGATGCTATGTATGACATTATGTATGGCTTATTGTTGTGATTAATAAAGTTGTTTTATTATTTTCTAAAAATAATGGTAACATGAATATTAGGACATTATCATATAGTCCATGAGATGCATAGTATGTGATTTATGTGAAAAGTCACAAAAGATATAAATCACAAGTTCTTTGTAAACTCAGAATTTTAGTTCGTAGTTGGTAATGAAATTGGACATTTCATCTATGAAGACTAAAACATATCAACTAAGATGATTTGTCTTGATCATGGAAATGAAGATTCCTAGTTGGTATGTTGATATGTTTTAAGAGTTAAAACATATTGAATTGGACCGCTGTGAGATTTATTATTCTCCTAATGACTGCCAATGAATAATAAACTCACGACTTATATTTACATGAACTCTTAATCCTAAGAGAATAATAGACTTGATCATGAAGTGTAGGTTGCTTTGATATATCAAGAGTGAGATCTAAAGTTACGATCAAAACCTCAGTATGTTGGGCAGCCACATTTAGTGTTGATGGAACATATATTCTCAAGATGGAATTCATAGTCTCTTAACGGAGATATAAAATATTCCCTTGAGATAAGTTTAATGGGTTTAGTTATTCAGAGTGTTAGGCTTAACTACTTTAGTAAGGAGTTACTAAAGTATATATTTATGGAATTGGATTTCATAAATATATGATGAATAACTAAAAGGATTAAACTGGGTACTCAAGGAATTAAGATGTAATAATCTTTAAAGTGACAGTCTACTTTTATGACTTTGTATTATTACGAATATTTTATGAAGGGGTTGTATGTACAATAAAGTCTTGGGATATAATTTATAGATAATTAAGACCTAGAGTGCAACTATATTTATATAGTGGTACAAAATATAGTTCATGGTAACTTTGGACTTGTCAAGAGTTGACAGAAAAGCCCAAGGCCCATTGGAGCTAGTGTCTTATTGGTCCCTTTTGGTCCCACTCCAAGCCACACACTTAAGCCCAATTGAAAAGGCCCAAAAGGCCAGCCCAATTAGATAATCAGTTAGATATTAAGGGAGAAACATACAAAATTTTAAGAGAGATACTATTATGAAATAGTATGTATGTGTGAGAGAAAGACACTCTCTAACACTCCATTGGAAACTGATTGAGAGACCACACTTCTTGGGTGTTAGTAGAATTGGAGTGAAGATTAAAAGTGTTCCCAAGTGCTTTTGATCTTAGTTTTGAAATTCACCACTTCAAGGTATACTCTTTTGCTCTTAAATTCTGAAATTTACATAGTGCATGTTATCAATTGCGAATGAAGTAGATCCGTTAATTTTCCGCTGCATATGCTTTGTATGAGATACAGACATGTTTTTTTTTTCAACAATTGGCACAATGGGCAACACTGTCCTACCAGAGAAGGAAAACAAAGTGGAGTAATTGGGACCTAAGACACCAACCATTGTCTAATCCATGAAAGACTTCTTTTTCATCCCCCCTTTTTCATAAAAAAATCCTAACCTTTACTTTCTTGATTTTTTTACAGATAAACGTTTTACTGCCAAGAACCGTAACTTGGTGAACTTCGAGGATCTCAACAAGATCTTGAGATCCAAGATTTTCCTTTACACAAACGGTCAACGTCGGGTTGCCCACGTTGTTCTCGGATATACTCCCATATCAACCCGCTTCTAGTCCCTGAAACACGTGATCAAGGCCATAGATCCTCGGCTTGGAAGGATTGACGTTGCCGTGGAGGGATTTCTTGTTGGTTCTCCTCCTAAAAGGACTCAAGTGGTTGAGCTTACTGCTCAGTAGGTCGCTGAGCTTATCTAAGCTAAGGAAGAGCCTATACCCTTTGAATAAAAACAAGAGGAGGTAATAAGAGAGCCCTCCTTTTTTGACCTTGAAGAAGACTTTGAAATTTACTACCAACTTGAGCCGACTGAGAATTTTGAGTCTAGCTTTAGACCTCAGGCCACAGTGCAAGTTAGCACTAACCAAGGGATCACAGATATACTAGAAGGTATGGCCATCCAAAAGAAGACTCCTAACTTCTTGGCCTTGTTGGAATCCCACGTCGGGAGTGCCACACCTTAAGTCCAGGTAGATCCGCTGTCTCCCAGCCTATTCCAGCTCGGTCTTCTCCTACTGAGCCTGGAGAAAGGAAGAGAAAAATAGACAAAAGGCTGGGCAAGGAAGTTTCAGAAAAGGGGGAAATCCAATCCCAAGTTAGGCAAGAACCCATCAAGAGGTCCAAGATCACTAAGGCCCAACAAAAGAAGAGTGCCATTAAGGGCACGGGCTTTGATGTGGTTGTTGATCGTCGGCCTAGAATCCCTGTTTAGAACCCGGCACTGGTACTTGATGGGGTCCCTCTTCCCTCTGACTCCTCTATCAGATATTTTCAGTAAGGTAGGGTAGGTTACGTAGCAGACTTGGTCGAGCAAGCCTTGCTCCTTCCCCTGGATATGGTAGAGCGTAGGAACTTGTAGAAACACGAGGTGTTCCTATGAGAGACCAGACTTTTTCGGGGGTGCTCTCGAAAAGAGATTTGGGTGCTTAGGGCACCTCTCTTTTGGGTAATTGTGTGAAGTCGCCACGTATTTTTTATACAAAAAAATAAGAAAAAATAAAATACAATTACATGTCCAAAAAATACCTCAAATTCATTAATTGATTACACAATTACATCTTGGTAGAATAACTTTACAAGGCTTTGATCCTAATACAATCTATATGAAAATTACAAAGCTTTGATCTAGTTACAATCTACCAAAACAAAAGATAAAACACTAGTCTACTATCCAAAAACCTAAGTTAGGGGGCTAGGTTATGGAATGGAAAGGTGTTAAGCACCCATTCCACCCAGATTGAGTTTGGCCTTCTAGACTCTAAATGACCATTATATACCTTTTCAAAAGATGCATGATATTACAATGATATATTAATGAAAACCCCTAACTTAAATATTAAATCATTCTTTGAAAATCCAAAATCAACAATTTTTATTTAAGAAGAAAACCATTTTTTATTATAAAAAATTTCAGATATGTATTTAATGAAAATATAGACTAGTTTTTTATTTAGAAAAATTTTCAAATCTGTATTCAATGAAAATATAGATCTGTGTTCATTTCAGAGAAATTTTCAGATCTATATTTAATGAAAATACAAATCTGTTTTTTCCTAGAAAAAGTTTCAGAAAAATTTTCAGATTGGTATTTAATGAAAGTACAGATTTTCGTTTAATGAAAATACAAATCTGTTTTTGTTTAGAAAAGAAATTCAGAAAAAAATTTCAGATCTGTATCTAATGAAAATACAGATCTGTTTTTGTTTTAAAAAAAGAAGTTTTGGTGATTAATTGCAGATTTTGAAATTAAAGAAGAATCAAAACATGAACATGTTAATCAACTAAATAAAATTCAACTAAAGAAAATTCCAACTAAACATATGAACATGGCATATATAAATTGTGAACAAGATAATAATGAAATCAAACACATATTATTAAAAACTATGCAATGAACAACACAAACATATCAAATAAAAGAAAAGAAAAAAATAAATACAAGAATGAAATGAAACACCACTTGCATGAATATACCCTTCAATGGAATAATACTCTAGAAATCAAAGAAATTTTCACTTCTTTGAGATCTAAAATATTTTACTTAAAAAAAAGAAGTTCTTAAGCCAAGGTTTCCAGAACATTTTTAACGTAAGGGGAGCAAAGAAGTCAGAAAAAGAAGGGCCAGAAAAGGGGCTAGAAAGAAGGGTCGCGGAATGTTGGGAGGCCTCCCCTATATATAGAGGTGTTAGTTGCTTAGAAAATAAGTTAGGTTTGCTTAAAAATTAAGTCCAATCAGCTTAAAAAATAAGCAAAAAACGTATGGGGAAAATACTTAAAAAAAAGGAGATTTGGATAAGAGTAAGCTAATTTTTCAAATCAGAACAAGTTTTAGTATTTTTATCATATCGATTTATTCAAAATTTAGATTAAGTTGAAATTTTGATAGCTGAAGGGAAATTCGTTTCTCTACAACTTTTCTAAAAATAGCCTAGTCTAAATTTTGAGTTCTACTATGCCAAAAGTGCCTTAAATTGTGAATCTAAAACTGCTACTTGATTAGCACGTTTTTGAAGTGTTTTCCAACTCTAAAATCGTATTTGGACTAATTTAAGAGTTATTTTCATGATAAATCTCATTCCAAAGTGATAATTAGGACTTTTAAAATAATTATTTTGAATATAATTATCCCAAAAGCCTAATTATCTAGAATCTTTAAATATTATCAGCTTATTTATTCAAAATTCAGATTAAGTTGAAATTTTGATAGCTGAAGGGAAATTTATTTCTCTACAACTTTTCCAGAAATAGCCTAGTCTGAATTTTGAGTTTTACTATGCCAAAAGTGCCTTAAAACATGAATCTGAAACTACTACTTGATTAGCACGTTTTTGAAGTGTTTTCCAACTCTAAAACTGTATTTGGACTAATTTAAGAGTTATTTTCATGATAAATCTCATTCCAAAGTGATAATTAGGACTTTTAAAATAATTATTTTGAATATAATTATCCCAAAAGCCTAATTATCTAGAATCTTTAAATATTATCAGCTTATTTATTCAAAATTCAGATTAAGTTGAAATTTTGATAGCTGAAGGGAAATTTATTTCTCTACAACTTTTCCAGAAATAGCCTAGTCTGAATTTTGAGTTTTACTATGCCAAAAGTGCCTTAAAACATGAATCTGAAACTACTACTTGATTAGCACGTTTTTGAAGTGTTTTCCAACTCTAAAACTGTATTTGGACTAATTTAAGAGTTATTTTCATGATAAACCTCATTCCAAAGTGATAATTAGGACTTTTAAAATAATTATTTTGAATATAATTATCCCAGAAGCCTAATTATCTAGAGTCTTTAAATATTATCAGCTTATTTGTTTAATCCCATGCAACAAATTTCACTTTAAGAAAAATATTTAACCAATCACATAAATTTATTTAATTTATTTTAATCATTAACTAATCAAAATTAATTTCAATTAATCACATGTGATTGGTTTCACCCCATACAATGCATGTAGACCGTGAAAACTTGATCTCGTGATATCTTTCAATCCGACGGTCCAATTTGGGAATCGGACATATTGTCGCGACTGTTAGAATCTCAAGATCATTTTTTTGATATGCAATGAATGAATTAATGCATGTAATGCCACTATGATTTTTCGGGTATATGAAATGGTCATTTTAGCCATCTTCTAAGATTAAATTAAGGGTGCAAAATTGATTGTCTACAGTTCCTTTTCCTAAAAAAGGACCTAGCCTTGGTAAGTTTTTGGACCTCGACTCCTTGGGTCCTTTTTTTTAGTTTATCGTACAATTTTCGTTGAAAAATTTATGATAACTTTTTTTTTTATTTAAAAAAAAGGTTGTTCAGGCCTCTCATGTTCCTGAAGAGTGGGTGGACCATGCTTCCTCTAAGTCCAAGGAAGAGGAGTCCCGCCGCATTGCAGCCAACAAGGCCTAGGCCATAGCGAAGAAGAAGCACAAGGAAGCCCTCTTCAGGCTAGCTGAAGCCTAAAAGGGAAGGGAAGGAAAAGTGCCAAAACAGTTGTGGTGGGTGTTGAGAAACAAACCAAGGAGCAACGCGGTTAAATTCGGATGAGCAGATTGAGATGCAACGAAAGGAGCTGGAGGGGAAAGGGGCTGAGATCTCTAATGCTGAGCAGGCTATGTATGAGTTGGGGGTAGAAAGAGACCAATGAAGGCTTGAAATCCTAGCTCAAGGAAGTATGTTGCGGATTCTGCGTTTAAGTTTGGGCTGAAGCTCTAGACGCTGCTGGAGTAGACCCTTCCTCGAAGCTATGGAACCTAGAGAGGGTCATTTTTCTCCTACCCTCAGGAATGTGGCCAGCTCCTCTGCCCAAGAGCCAAGTTCTTCTGCCACAACCTCCAAACCTTTGACTAAAGGTGAGAAGAGGAGTGAAGCTACTGTACAGGAATTGGACAAGTAGAAAGGACCACATATTTTGTAATAGGGCTATCCAACTTTGTGTTTGGTTATAGCCACAGGGGTTCATTGCTTGTAATTTTCCCTTTTTTATATTAATGACAAGTACAAGTTTCCTTTTAACATGCTATATGTTTATGAACCTACTCTTCTTTTTATAAATGCTTTTTTGCACAACATACATGAATGTGCCTTTTTGGCAAAGTGTTTATTCAAAGCGTAACTTTTTCCTTTCATGAACAACGATAAGCTTAGATTCTGACTTGACTCGATTCTTACTTTGCCGAGGTTATGATGGAAAAAAAACATGCTTGTATCGCATACAAAACATACGCAACGGAAAAATAACTGATTTACTTCTTTCATAAATGTTAACATGTACTATATAAGTTTAAGAATATAAGAACAAGAGAGTGTACATTGGAGCGGTGAATTTCAAAACTGAAGATTAGAAGCACTCGGGAACACTTTCAATCTTCACTCCAATTCCACTAATGCCCAAGATGTGTGGTCTCTCAATATGTTTTCAAAGGGATAAAGTCAAAGTATCTAACACTTCTTACACCACTTCGCAATAGTGTTCTTACAATTCTCTTACAGAAAATTCAGTATGTTTCTCCCTTTGTATCTAACTGATTATCTAATTGGGCTAGCCTTTTGGGCCTTTCCAATTGGGCTTAAGTGTGTGGCTTGGAGTGGAACCAAAAGGGACCAATAAGACACTGACTTCAATGGGCATTGAGTTTTTCTGTCAACTCTTGACAAGTCCAAAGTACAAAGTCATAAATGCAGACTGCCACTTTGTAATTTACTACAACTTAATCCTTGAGTACTCGGTTTAATCCTTGAGTACCCGGTTTAATCCTTTAAATTATTCATCATATATTTATGAAATCCAATTTCATAAATATATACTATAGTAATTATTTACTAAAGTAGTTAGGCCTAACATTCTGAATAACAAACCCATTAAACTTATTTCAAGGGAATATTTTGTACCTCCGTTAAGAGACTATGAATTCCATCTTGAAAATATATGTTCCATCAACACTAAGTGTGGCTGCCCAACATACTGAGATTTTGACCGTTACTTTAAATCTCACTCTTGATATATCAAAGCAACCTACACTTCATGATCAGGTCCATTATCCTCTTAGGATTAAGAGTTCATGTAAATAGAAGTCATGAGATTTATTATTCAATTGACAGTCGTTAGGAGAATAATAAATCTCACAGCAGTCCAGTTCAATATGTTTTAACTCTTAAAACATATCAACATACCAACTAGAAATCTCTATTTCTATGATCAAGACAAATCATCTTAGTTGATTTGTTATAGTCTTCACAAATGAAATGTCCAATTTCATCACCGATTACGAACTATAATTCTGAGTTTACAAAGAACTTGTGATTTATATCTTCTGTGACTTTTCACATAAATCACATACTATGCATCTCATGGACTATATGTAATGTCCCAATATTCATGTTACCATTATTTTAGATAATAATAAAACAACTTTATTAATCACAACATTAAGTCATACATAATAACATACATAGCATCATATAATAGGATTTAAGGGCACTAATCCTAACAGGTTATGCTTATCATTTAGCCATTTTCATTGGCGTTAATTTACCCAAGACAAGTGACCCGAGGAGTCAAACCTAGCTAAGGTTTTGTTTAACCCCTAATTATTATTATTATTATTATTATTATTATTATTATTATTATTATTATTATTATTATTATTATTATTATTATTTTATAGATGTTAATTTACCTAAGGTAGGTGACTCGAGTAGTCGAACTTGGCCGAGATTCCGTTTAACCCTTAGCTTTTTTGTAGGTGTTAATTTCAATGTTATGAATACCGTTTTAGAACCTGTTTTGGTTTGTTCATTGGAATGGAATATTTTGGTATCGGTCAATTTCGGGTATTGTTTCGAAAATTGTTTTGGAATTTTTGCTAAAATATATATTTATATATATTTATATATTATTATTACTCTTATATAAAATAATGAATTTAATATAGTTTTCTATTAAAAAAAGTGGGATTATTATTTTAAAAAACAATTATTTATGGTTTTTTGTAAATAAAACTCACATTTTGGGTAATTGTACACAAGTGAGCTTCCAAGAAGCTTCCTATTGACTACTTTTTCAGTTTTTTCCATTTCCCAACCCACCCACGTGACTAGTGACAACACTATAACCTGCTCCAATGCTACTTCTTTCATTATTGCTAGTTTTTCTTCATCATCTCACCTTCTGAGCTTTTTTCTCCTCTTCTCATCTTCTTCTCCAATTTTATTTCACAGGTCACACCATTTTTGCTTCATCTTGCTCTTCAATTTTTATTTTCAACTTCTCTATCATGGTTGAAAGGGTCAGATAGTGAGAGATGATAGAGAGACAAGGAGCTTCAAGTGCAAAAATGAGATACTGATGAGAGAATGAGAAGGATTTTTGGTGATCTAGCGAAAAAGATGCTGATCAAGTTTAGAAAGGGACAATTAGAAGCCAAAATACATACCTGCCGGAAAATGAATTTCGGCCAAAATTGGCCGGAATTGACCAAAACGCCCGAAACGGGCCGAAATTGGGAGAAATTTAATCCGAGGTGTAATGGAGGGTATTACCATTCCATTTTACACACTGGTACGATATATTCCGGTTGTTTCGGCCGGAATGGAATGTGATAGGCCAAGAATGTATTGACCCCTTGTGATGAATTAATTGATTAATTACCTAGTTTATTAATTAATCAAATTAACAGCAATAAGATCAATAAGATCTTCAAATTAATCAAATTGAGTCCTTTGCACGAATCCCAGTACATGACTAACTCCACAGCAACCCTTTGCTGTTGTAGTTGATTTGCAGTAGCTTCACATAGAAACACCAATAAGATCTTCAATGGTGGTGGAAGAGACTTTGCTTGGTTACAGAACCCAAAGGCGTACAAGAAATGCAGCAGGAACTCTTTCTTCTGTAGGAGGAGGTCAGGGTTTCAAAAAGAAAACCTTAAGAAGCTCTCTAGGGTTGGGTTTTTCTTTTTCCACCTCCTTTAAATAGGAGCTTAATGGGCTTTCCTATTCCAAATAGGTTTATACAAACCTTGGGTTTTCCTAGTCCAATAAGGATTATACACACCCATAAACAGATAGCCTTTTAGAGTAAAATTGTTGCTAGTTATAGTCTGAATCCTGTAAGCTCGATAGATCAAGACATGTGTCGAGCTTTAATGAATCTCGAAAGATCGAGCTTCTGTTGAGGAGGTATCAAGACTTGCAAATTGCACTTTTCTTGAGCAGTTCTTGAGTAATCTTCATGTCTTCAATTTAACCACTTGTAATGATCATCTTGAACCTACTTAGATTTACCCAAATACAAGTAAAGTGCATTTTGTCAAAAGATATGCCAATTACATAAAAATATGTCCCTAACAATCTTCCTCTTTGGTAATCTGTGACAAAACCACAAGAGTACGTTGAATGTCCTAGAATACATTATACTCAAAATTATAGAATAAATAAGCCTAGTCTAAATGATCTGAACCTTGGAAGCTGCTGCAAGAAGAAGGTTTGGAATCTTGACTTGGCTTTAACTTGCCTTTCTTGAAAGAAACTAAATAAAACACATCAAGGTACCATGTGGAAAATAATGACAAGTTAAATGAACAAGAAACATGTGTATAAATAAATAAAAGAAACAACGCATGTGAGATAAAGAGTGAAACACATACATCATCATCAAATATAGAAACAACACATGATGTTTGTAAATGGTTACAAAACCAAAAGATACACAACACAAAAATATTTCAATATCAATGTGTATCAAACTAACTCTCCCCCTAAGTTAATTACATCAGAAACTTTCTTCCTTTTAACATGAAGTTCTCCCCCTAAGTCTATTACTCCCCTTGAAGAATGACTTTCAATTCTCAAATTTCTCCCCCTTTTTGACACAATTGTCAAAGGGTATAAAAAACCAAAAGACTTGACAGGAGATAGACAGAAAACTGATATAAAGGGAATGAGGAGAACAAGGAACCATGGACCTACAAGAAAAAGAAAACAAGATGCTATGGATACAAAGGGAAAAAAATGCAAAACAAAGAAAAATGAAATGCATGCAAGGGTATCTCGATCGATCGAGAGGTGTCAAGAGGTGTCAAGATTTAAAGGTTCAACAGATACAGCTATTGAGCAGCTATCCAGAGGTGTCCACAACAAAAGGGGCTCGATGGATCGAGAAGCTATCGAGCATCTATCGAGGATATAGAAACTTTCTCGATGGATTGAGGAGCTATCAAGATTGCGATAAAAGAAGCTGAAGAGCTCGATAGATAGCCTAGTTGTCGAGAGGTGTTAAGAAGTTGTTGAGATTGCTTAAAAACATTGTTTCAAAGAAGAGAATAACACAGACATGAATGCAATCAAACACGCTACTCAACCAAAGATCCAACCAATATTTTAAGCTCTCAAAAATATCTCTCAACAAGAAAAATGTTAAGCACATAGATCCAAAACACACACACACACACACACACTAAACACGTCTAACCAATTTTATATTTCAAAAACAAGTCAAGACAGTTTAGTGAGCATACATTAACGCATGTAAACCTTGTGATGGCCAAATCACATTGTACCTGCACATGTATCAAAAGTACCAAAGAATATTGCGTGTTGTGTGTGAAAAACATCGCAAGATTGCATAAGTGTCTATATGTTATGACGATTTGAGATAGGAGTAAATCAATTTAACTCACACACGATTATAACTGCTTGATGCGGACTATTACCTTCGAGGTATATACTATAACTCCCACATCTCCTAGAATACATACTTGCAATCAGATTTTAAAGCTTTTTGATTTATTTGCTTTAATTTTCTTTGCATATTTTTCTCTTATTAAGCATATCATGCATGGGCATACAAGAGAGAGAAAAGAAATATCCAATTATGTTAAGCTTTTGACATTGCACTTTTGCTATGCCGAAGCATATTGATGTCATTTCATGATTGGCAAGCAACAGTGGTAAGATGGTTATTTATGCCTTTCTCTTAGGATTTTTTAGTCATTCCCGTCAAAAAAAGTGATACGAGTGTTAAGTATTAGAGATAACTTAATCTTACTCATCACAAACAAGAGCCACAAAGCTCATTTGCTTAGTTGTGCATAGAGATGCTCATCTAAGTTACAAGAGATACAAAGTTTAGAAAACTTTGTTTCATTGGCCATTCAAGGTACACAAGTACCAATGTACACAAAGACATACTGTTTTTGTATTTTTCTAAATTTTTTTAATTTTTATTTTGAAAACAAAACAAAATAAAAACAAAACAACCAAGCAAAAACAAACAAACAACATGAAGGCATGAAAGATAGATGCAGATGCATGAAAGCGTGATTCCAAAAGCAGATAAGAAATCAAGTAAAGAGAGTCCTATTTTAGATAGAAATAATTAAAGTAGAGGACAAACAAAAAATACAATTAAGTCTTAGGCTCTTTGCGCATCCACACAGCACGAGTCTTTTGTCGTGAAGATGAAAAGGCACGTGTCCTAGTATGTCTACTAAAGTACATAGAAGAATTAAAATTCTCCTGAAATTGAGTTAAAAAGCTCAAAGCTTTTAATAACGCTCCAAACAAAGGTATAGGTCATTGAGAGGAAACCTGTGACCGTTTGGACACTTGCTTTTAAAGATACAACGTAAAGCAATTAGGACGAGTGTGTCCAAAAACACCACAATGGTGACAAACATGAGCAGTTTTAGAACTACTCAGCTTCCTAGAAGGAGGTCTAACCTTAGAGGTTGACAGAGACCTCAACTTAGAATAATTTGACATAATATGACCAACAATATGACAATTGACAAGTGGGGACAAATACAAAATTTTTATTCAATCTAGGAGGAGTTTTAGGCATAGGTTTAGAAATTTTAGCGTTAACATCAGAATTTTTACCTTTGTCTATCCTAGCAATATTAGCCTTCAACTCTTCATTATTCCTTTTAAATGGAGGAATATAAAAATCTTTTTCTTTTGAGTTAGGCTCAACAACAAGTATGACATTAGTTAAATTTTCAAATTCAGTTTTAAATTCAACTAGTTGCTCTTCCTAACTTTTAATTTTGTCCACCTGAGATGAAATTTGATTTTTAAAATTCTCATTCAAATTATTGGCTTCATCCAATTTTGCAATCAAATCATCTTTTCAAGTTTGGCCTTTTTAAATTTAGCTTTTAATTTTGTAGAACATTCAAGAGATTTCATACAAAAATTATAAAGCTTGCAATAGGCATCTTGAATATTATCATCATCATCATTCAACACAAGATCATGCAAATCAAAACAATCAAGAGTTTCCATGACAACAGGGGTCAATGGATCACACAGCAAAGATTAAAACCTAATCAGAGTATGCTTGCTCTGATACCACTTGATAGGCCAAGAATGCATTGACACCCTTATGATGAATAATTTGATTAATTACCCAAGTTTATTAATTAATCAAATTAACATGCAATACACGTGGTAGCACAAACAAATCACCAAATAACTAAATGCAGCGGAAATTAAATTTGACATAGGTGTTTTGTTTACAAATGGGGAAAACCACTGAGACAAAACCCCACCGGGTGAATTTAAGGTCACCACTCCTAAAAATCCACTATTATCACAACAAGCGGTTACAAGTAAAGGAATCTCAGTACCTTACACCAACCTACAGTTGAACCCTTATCCCAATACACAATTGGACTTACTCTATAGTGGCAATCTCTCCTTTTAATGCATGGCTCCCAGTACGTGACTAACTAATCGATGCGTAGATCCCGGTACGCGGCTTACTCCATTGCATAAATCCCAGTACGTGACTATCTCCACAGCAACTCTTTGATTGGTGTAATTGATTGGCAGCAACTTCACATAGAAACACCATTAAGATCTTAAATGTTGGTGAAAGAGACTTTGCTTGGTTACAGAATCTAAAGGCGTACAAGGAACGCAGCAAGAACTCTTTCTTCTGTAGGAGGAGGCTAGGGTTTCAAAAAGAAAACCTTATGAAGCTCTCTAGGGTTGGGTTTTTCTATTTCCACCTCCTTTAAATAGGATCTTAATGGGCTTTACTATTCCAAATAAGTTTACACAAACCTTGGGCTTTCCTAGTCTAATAAGGAGTATACACACCCATAAACAGATAGCCTTTTAGAGTAAAAACATTGTCGGCTATAGTCTGATTCCCGTAAGCTCGATAGATCGAGACATGTGTCGAGCTTTAATGAATCTCGACAGATAGAGCTTCTGTTGAGGAGGCATCGAGGCCTACAGATTGCACTTTTCTTGAGCAGTTCTTAAGTAATCTTCATGTCTTCAATTTAACCACTTGTAATGATCATCATGAACCTACTTAGATTTACCCAAATACAAGTAAAGTGCGTTTTATCAAAGGATATGCCAATTACATAAAAATATGTCCCTAACTAAATAGAATCCATAA
The DNA here is from genome assembly GCF_040712315.1 of Castanea sativa. NCBI lineage: Eukaryota > Viridiplantae > Streptophyta > Magnoliopsida > Fagales > Fagaceae > Castanea > Castanea sativa. The sequence goes on from NC_134018.1 coordinate 23,010,490, forward strand.
CAATGGTTAATTTACCCAAGGCAGGTGACCCGAGGAGTTGAACTTGGCTGAGGTTTTGTTTAACCCTTAGCTTTTTTATAGGTGTTAATTTACCCAAGGTAGGTGACCCAAGGAGTTGAACTTGGCCGAGGTTCTGTTTAAACTTTAGCTTAAACGAGCTTAATAACATCAAGACCAGGTCCCCTGGCACAAATGCCTTTGCCTTGATGCTTCTATCATACCTTTGTTTGAGTTTTTGTTGGTAATGGGCCAACTTAATGGTAGCAATCTCCCTTATTTCTTCAACCAGGTCTAGGACGGTGGAGAGGAGTTGCTCATTTTTGTTGCTATTGAACTAGTCGGTTCTCATCATCGAAAAACCTATTTCTAGGGGGATGACTACCTTGGAGTCATACGTCATAGGAAAGTGTGTTTTTACGATTTTTTTCCTTGGCGTAGTGCAGTATGCCCACAGGACATGGGGCAACTTGTCTACCCATTTGCCCTTTGCCTTATCCAATCTCTACTTTAGCCCATAAACTATAACTTTATTGGTGGCCTCAGCTTGTCCGTTGCTCTAAGGGTAGGTCGGAGTAGAATATCTGTTCTTTATGCCTAACTCACAACAATATCTTCGGAAAGCTCTGATATCGAACTGAAAGCCGTTGTCTGATATAAGAGTATATGGGACTCCAAATCTTGTGAAAATATTTCGCTAGAAGAATTTCTTCATGTCAAGATCTTGGATATTAGAAAGGGGCTCTACTTCAATCCACTTGGTGAAGTAATCAGTCTTGAAGATGAGCCATCTTCGGTTTCCCATGGCCTTTGGGAAGGGTTTAATTATATCCAAGCCCTACTGTGCAAAAGGCTATAGGCTAGAAAGAGGATTTAGGATCCCTCCCGACTGATGGATATTTGGGGCATACCTTTGGTATTGATCACATTTTTCGACGTATTCTTGAGCAGACTTCTGCATGCTAAGCCACTAGTATCCTTAGGTAAGAGCCCTATGTGATAAAGACCTTCCACTGGTATAATTGCCACAGATTCCTTCATGGAGCTCTTCCATCAATGCCTCTACTGCCTTAGATGAACACATATAAAATATGGCCCCGAGTACGATCACTTGTACAACTTCTATTCTTCTAAGAGCCAGAATCGTGGTGCCTTTCTTCGAGTCTTTTGTCCTCGGTTTTGTCCTCAGGTAGTGTTCCATCCTTCAGGAATGACACCACTGGGCCCATCTAGCTTGGGCCAACATGTGCTATGTTTACTTTGATACGGACCCGGCTGTCCCGGCTGGATGCCACTAGGTCCTCTACCATTATAACCCTTGGTAGGCCTTCTCCTAACGAGGTGGCTGATGGAAATATGCATGTGCGCAGCGGAAAAATAACGGATCTACTTCATTCATAAAAGTTAACATGTACTATATAAGTTTCAGAATTTGAGACAAGAGAGTGTACCTTGGAGCGGTGAAGTTCAAAATTTTCCAAATCGCTTAGGAACACTTTCAATCTTCACTCCAATTCCACTAACGCCTAAGATGTGTGGTCTCTCAATCAGTTCCAAAAGGAGAATGTCAAGGGAATTTCAAAATTTTCCAAATCGCTTAAGAACACTTTCAATCTTCACTCCAATTCCACTGACGCCCAAGATGTGTGGTCTCTCAATCAGTTCCAAAAGGAGAATGTCAAGGAGTGTCTAACACTACTTACACCACTCTTCAATTGTGTTCTTACAATTCTCTACAGAAAATTCTGTATGTTTCTCCCTTTGTGTCTAACCGATTATCTAATTGGGCTGGCCTTTTGGGCCTTTCCAATTGGGCTTAAGTGTGTGGCTTGGAATAGGACCAAAAGGGACCAATAAGACACTAGCTCTAATGGGCCTTGGGCTTTTCTGTTAACTCTTGACAAGTCCAAAGTTACTATTAACTATATTTAATATCACTATATAAATATAGTTGCACTCTAGGCCTTATCTATAAATTATATCCCAAGAATTTATTATACATGCAACCCCTTCATAAAATATTCGTAGTAACACAAAGTCATAAATGTAGACTGTCACTTTGTAAATTACTACATCTTATCCTTGAGTACCCGGTTTAATCCTTTAAGTTATTCATCATATATTTATGAAATCCAATTTCATAAATATATACTCTAGTAACTATTTACTAAAGTAGTTAGGCCTAACATTTTGAATAACAAACCCATTAAACTTATCTTATGGGAATATTTTGTATCTTCGTTAAGAGACTATGAATTCCATCTTGAGAATATATGTTCCATCAACATTAAATGTGGTTGCCCAACATACTGAGGTTTTGACTGTAACTCTAGATCTTACTCCTGATATATCAAAGCAACCTACACCTCATGGTCAAGTCCATTATTCTCTCAGGATTAAGAGTTCATGCAAATATAAGTCGTGAGTTTATTATTCATTTGACAGTCATTAGGAGAATAATAAATCTCACACCGGTCCAGTTTAATATGTTTTAACTCTTAAAACATATCAACTAGAAATCTCCATTTCCATGATCAAGATAAATCATTTTAGTTGATGTGTTATAGTCTTCACAGATGAAATGCCCAATTGCATCACCGACTACGAACTAAAATTTTGAGTTTACAAAGAAATTTGAGTTTACAAAGAACTTGTGATTTATATCTTCTGTGACTTTTCATATAAATCACATACTATGCATCTCATGGACTATATGATAATGTCCCAATATTCATGTTACCATTATTTTTAGATAATAGCAAAACAACTTTATTAAACACAACATTAAGTCATACATAATAAAATACATAGCATCATATAATAGGATTTAAGGGCACACATCCTAACAGTGGCTAGGGTCACTAATGAGTCAGCATGGAAATTTATGCTCTTGGGAATTTGCTTTATAGAAAATACCTCGAAGTTAGACTGTAGTTGCTTTACTTGGCTTAGATACCATTTTATCCTTTGATCCTTTGCCTTGAATTCTCCTCTCACCTGCCCCACAATGAGCCTCGAATCACAAAATACCTCCATGGCCTTGCCTCCAAGTTTCTTTACAACATTTAAGCCTGCCCGAAAAGCCTCATACTCTGCCTCATTGTTTGTGGCCGAGAAGCCTAACTGTAAGGATTTTTTAATATTGATATGCTCAGGGGAATTTATAACTATTCCTACCCCCGAACCCTTCTGATTAGAAGCCCCATCCACGTAAAACTCCCAAAGTAATCGAGGCGGCATTACGACTGCCATGATCTCCCTGCCCCATCTCTAGGAGAGATTCGCTTACATAGTAGATGGGCTTTTGTACCCCCTCATTCATCTAGATCAGAACTGGGCTAACAACATGTGCTGTAACTACGATGTAGGCATACAAAACCTCCTCCTTTTCAGGCTTGGATAAAACTGGCGGACGAGCCAGATACATTTTCAATTCCTCAGAAGCCAAGTTGCACCCCTCAGACTAGACAAAGTCTTTCCACTTATGAAGTAGCTGGAAGAGGCCTACATTGGTTAGCTGACTGAGAGATGAATATGTTCAAAACTGCTGTCATTTTGGTCAGGCGCTGTACTTCCTTAGGGTTTCTTGGTGGATGTAGGTTATAGATAGCTTTGGTTTGGTTAGGATTAACTTCTATCCCTTGATAGGTGATCATGTATCTCAAAAACTTTTCGGATCTCACGCCGAAGGATCATTTAGAGTCATTGAAATGCATCTTATGCTTCCTCAAGATTGAAAAGACTTCGTCTAAATCCCATAAATGTTCTGGAACTTGCTTGCTCTTTACCACCATGTCGTCTATGTAGGCTTCCATGGTCTTGCCTAGTTGAGCTTCAAACATTCTCGTTACCATTCTTTAATAAGTGGAGCCGGCATTTTTCGAACCAAAAGGCATTAAGCTATAGTGGTAATTCCTAGTTGGGGTAAGGAATGTAGTTTTTTCCTAATCTGGCAATGATAATGGAATTTGGTGGTAACATTGGAAAGCATCTAGAAAACTCATTCGAGGATGGCCGAAGGTTTCATCAACGAGTTGGTCAATTCTGGGAACCGAAAAAGGGGTCTTTGGGGTAGGCCTTATTCAGATCAGTAAAATCCACACATACCCTTCATTTGCCAGACTTCTTCTTGACTACCACAGTGTTGGCTAGCCATTCATGGTAAAAAACCTCTTTAATAGCCCCAACTCTTCACACTGAACATTGGCTCCAATAGCTTCATCCAAAGCCCCTAATGCTCCAGGCATTGATTTCTATGAAGTGGATCTCGATCTAGAAAGGCATACCTACAGCGTCTAGTGCCTGATTGCAGCCATCATACATTGCCTTGCCATAATTTGGCACCCCAGCAATTCTCCAACACGCCCCTCAGTTGGGTACTTTAATTTCAAATGCAAGGTGGAAGACACCATCCCCATTGCATGGAGCCTTGGTCTTGCTAGGATTGTAGTATAGAGGGAGTAGGCATCAACTGCGATGAAGTCTACTTCAACAACTTCGTTTCTAGTCTGTACAAGTAACCTGATCATTCCTTTGGGGATCATGGTTTTTCCATCAAACCCAACCAAAGGGATGTCATATTTGCTAAGATCTTCAGGTTTTAATCTCAGCCCCTTGTATAAATCCAAGTACATAATCTTAACACCACTCCACTAGTCGACCATTACTCTTTTCACGTCGAACCCCTTTATTCAAAGAGTGACTACGAGAGCGTCATCATGGGGTTGAAAAGTGCGCATCTTGCTGACCTCGGAGAAACCCAAAACCAGCAGTTCTTCGATCTTGGTTTGCTTGGATTCCCTGTCTTCCTCTTTCACCCCTAACTGCGGTGATATAGTCATTACACCAGACGAAGGACCAACCCTTCCTTGGTGCAGGAAAAATGACATAAATGATTCCTAGAGGTGGTTGTGGTGCCATACCCCTTTGTAGAGTCGAGCCTGATTGCTCTCCCCGTCCTTGAGGTGATTGCATGAACTGTTTCAACATTTTGTCTTTGACCAGCGGATCTAATAAGTCACATAACGATCTGTAATCCTCGGTTGTATGGCCTTAATCTTGATGGTATTGGCAGTATAGGCTTTGATTTTGTTTAGTGGGATCTCCTACCATATTGTTCAGCCATTTAAAATATGGCTCATTATTTTTTTAAATCTTTTTCAACACCATATGCATTGGTTCCTAAAACATTGAGTTAATAGCTTGGGGGGCGTTCCTCTAGGGAGATTGGTTGAAAAACTCCCTTCTCGATCGGTTGGTCGTGAAATAGTCCGATCGAGGATCCCTCCTCTCGGGCATGAAGAACTATGCCTTCCCTTTGCCCTGCACCTGATCATCCTCAACTCTTTTATGCTTGTCAATGCGGTCCATCAACTAATGCTTGTCCTAAGTAGGCTTCATAGAAAGGGATTTCCTTAGATTATAATTCATAAGCAGCCCCACCTTAAAGGTTTTGACAGCCACATCCTCAAAGTCACTGTCAATTTCATTAAAGAGCTCCCAATACCTATCAGAATAGGTTTTTAAGGATTCTCCCTCCCTTATGGCCATAGAGAGCAAAATATCTAAAGGTCTAGGGATCCTACTACATGTCACAAATCGGGCACCAAATGCCCTGGTTAGTTCCTTATAGGACCCTATTGAGCCCTTTTCCAGTCCATCGAATCACCTCATAGTGATGGGACTGAGGCTAGAAGGGAAAACCTAACACATAAAAGCCTTGTTTCTGGAATAAATGGCCATTCTTTGATTGAAATGGCTTATGTGCTCTATTGGATTAGTCTTTCCATTATATATCTTGAAAGTCAGCTGGGTAAAGCAATGGGGGAGCTTGGCCTTCTCAATACGACTAGTGACATGTGACCGAGAGATTTGGAGCAGGGCCCTGCCCATAGCATTGTTTCCCATGATTTAGGGAGGGCGTGTCTCGACCCTTTAGCGATGATATCTTTCTCCTTCTATTGAACGTGAGCATGTTGTTAAAGACTCGCTTGGTGGGCTCCTAGATCTTTGCTGAAAACGAGTTTTGACTTGGCAAGGAGGTTCCGTTTTTCCTTACATGCACTTTACGACGTAGTCTCCTACGTAGATGCCCAACTGGTAACCTGAGATTATGCATCTCATACTCACGTGAGATGTGACTCTCTAGCCTTGAATGACTTCAACTGATACAGTCTGAATGAATAGACTTAACCCTTATTCTGGGGGACCAGGCCACTTCGCGACCCCTTCTATGCTCCAAGTTAATGAACTGATTCCCATGTTGGGACCCAATGGATTATTCTTTATCACTGAGAGCAACAGTTCCCCTCCTTCTAGAATTTGCCATTCCTTTATCACCGAAGTCTACAAGTATAGATTTAGGGTGACCTTCCCATAAACGGTGCAAATTGTAAGCGGGCAAAAATCTATTACCAACCTGTAGATACCACATTTTGTACCCCTTATGACTTGGGCTCCCGTTCCCCAATGATTCTAATTAGATTTTAAATTGACTTAAGAAATGTTAATATGAAAAATATAACTTTTAATGAGCAAATAAATCTATTTTTAGAAAATTAAGGCCAAGGAGACCTTTGTTATGTGCACTCAAGAATCGGCCTGCGCATGCATCTTTCTACATGCGTACGTAGGCCCGATCTTTCACACGCATAGCGAATTCCAGAAACTATACAAGACAAATTTTTTGCATTAATTTTGAGGTTTGGAACGAATCTCACATCATCTAGGAGTTGTTCCAAAACCCTATTTTCACACTATAAGTAGCCTTACATGGTATAATTTTGAAACACATAGAAATCTCACGCGAAAACACTAAGATTTACTAGAAATAGTGAATCAAACATGGAGTTTTTCATAAAACATCCTCAAGTCAATTTTCTTTTGATTAGGTCCTTTTCTGGCCTTGATCTTTGAGTTTAAGATTACTAATCATTCTTTTATTGAATTGTGAATAGATTTGACTGAGGGGAATGGTCAAAAATTATTCTTGAAGAGCTTTTCTTTGACATATTAGTCTAAACCTTTCTTTTCCTTTTCTTTTCTTTTTTTATACTTTAAATCTTTCTGTTTACCTTGTTTTCTTGTTATTATATGTTTTAATATGTTTAAGTAGTCTAGGTTTATGTCTTTTTTTATTTTTTTTATTTTTTTATGTTTAAAAAGCATGTTAGGATGTTAGATTTATTGTTTTGAAGTTCATTGTGTTTCTAGGGTTTCTAGGTAGAAACCAGTGTGCGCATAATCTTGCTTGTGCACATAGGCTTGATTATACGCACACAGGGTTGTTCATGTGTGCGCATGAACTTGCCCAGAAACCCTAATTTTTATTTATTTGTTTTTGCTTTTTCTTTCACGTGCATGCTTCTATATAGCCTCTTTTCCGTGTTTTTATGCTTTCAAAGCTTTTGTTTCACATGTTTAATTTCTTGTTTTATCTCACATGTTAGAATTAGGGTTTATCTTATGTTGTTTTGTTTTGATGCTATGAACATGCATTCACATGCTCATGCACGATGCCATAAGTGCTGAGTTTCTGCAAGGTAAATGAGGTAAGTCATGCATTTGTGATATAATCTTGCTTAGGTTTGATGTTATGATTGTGTTCTTGATGCTTTGGTTGATAACATAATTCATTTTGTTTTTACCTTTGATCTTAAGGCTCATATGTTTTTGCCTTGGATGGATGTGAGATGATATAATGATAGAGTTTGTGATGAAGCATGTTTAGATGTATGATGATAAGGTTTGTGATGAAGCATGGTTGGATGTATGATTAGGGCTTGTGATGTGATGGATGCCTTGATGCCATGACATGTATGCTAGATGAACGATAGGTTGTTTGCTAGGTGAATGCTAGGGTATGTCATGATACATACCAGCACAAATCCAATTTCCAACATCACAAGTATAGAGTTTTTACAAATATTTAAATCAAATAAAATAATATTTATCACATCTAATCAACAATACTCATTCACATTTGCAATAAATGAAAAACACTCCCAATGTATTTAAACCACCTTATAACACGATGCAAGTCTCCTGCTTGCTCCAATACAACAACCCACCACAAAACTAATTTCCAACATCACAAGTATAGAGTTTTACAAGTATTTAAATCAAATAAAATACTATTCATCACATCTAATAAAAAATACTCATTCACATTTGCAAGAAATGAAAAACACTGCCAATATTTATTTAAACCACCTTATAACACTATGCAAGCCACCCGCTTGCTCCAACACAACGACCCACCACAAAACCAATTTCCAACATCACAAGTATAGAGTTTTACAAGTATTGAAATCAAATAAAATACTATTCATCACATCTAATCAAAAATACTTATTCACATTTGTAAGAAATGAAAAACATTCCCAATATGTATTTAAACCACTTTATAACACCATGCAAGCCACCTGCTTGCTCTAACACAACATACCACCACAAATCCAATTTCCAACATCACAAGTATAGAGTTTTATAAGTTTTTAACTAGAATTTACTTACTTTGCTCAAGCTAAGTCTAGCAAATAAAAGCCACAACCCAGAAACAACACTACTTATACTATAATGGAAAAATCAGATTCAAAAATCAACCATTAAACTGAACAACTCTTTAACTAATTCCTTTTTTCTTTTCTAATCATTTCATTTCCTTGCAAATTGCACTGTGTAATCAACAAAACCAACACTAATAATAATTAACAATAGTAAAAATGAAATCTTTGTAACATTAAGAAACTTTCTTCACAACCATTACACAGTAAATGGAGTCTAATTAAAGAAAAAAAAAATTAACATCAAACATTTAGAATCATTACTCCAAAGGAAAAAAAAAAAAACCTAAGAAATGCCCAACCCAAGAAATGCCGCCAGCAATCCGCCGGTTCCTGGCCATTGACACATGCACATTTAACTGGAATTTATTTATTGAAATCTCAAAACGTTCCACAAGAAATCAATTTGAATCACAGATGAAGCTAGAAGAAAAATAAATGGGAGATGGGTACCTTTTATCATTTTTTGGTTGGGGGTGGGAGGCGAAGGGTCAGTGCAAAGGGAGGTGAAGGGAGGCGAACGATTGGCGAGCTAAGGCGGTAGCGACGGCGGGCTAGGTAAGGTGGCTGTGAGGGAGAGAGTGAGGGAAAGAGAGAATCAGGTGAGTGAGGGACAAAAGAGTGGGAGAGGTGAAAAAAAAAAAGGGCTGAAAGTTCATTTAGTATTAAACTTTTAGTGACGACTTGTATGTCGTCACTATAGGCTACCTTTAGTGATAAAAATTCGAATTCGTCGCAAATAATGATACTGATGTTTATGATTTTCTATTTAGCGACGACTTATTTTTGTCACTATTTGTCACATTTAGCGATGAAATGGGTTTCGTCACTAATAGTGTTCCTAGCAACACCTTTAGTGATGAATGTTTTTGTCACAAAAAACTTAAACTTTTAGCGACGAAATAATTCATCACTGTAGATGAATTTAGTTTGGCACCCTTAGTTCAACAAAACATATAGCGACAAAATCTAATTTTCATTGCTAAATGTTACTAATTTTTCTATATATAGCGAAGAAATATAAATTTCGTCACTATATATGGTATTTTTTTGTGACGAAAAAATTTCCTCACTAATTTCGTTGCTAAAAATACATTTTGTTGTAGTGCAAATACATCTTGCAAGTTTCAATAGCTTTTTCATTCCATGAAAATATTCATCCCATTCACACATTCTCCACTTAAACCTTGAATAAAAGGTAGTTTTTGCAATCTTTTTCATCTTTGGAAAGGGCAGTCTTGGGAAAACATAAATGGGTATGCTACAAAAACTAAGCTTTTCACACCCCTTCCCATTTTCGAAACCAAAAGCACAAATAAAAAAAAGAACTAAATAAAAAAAAGCTCCACCAGGTGGGTCATGGGGTGACAAGCAAGGAAACCCTATTGGGAATAATTTACTTTGGTATTCAAACTAAGACCTACTATTACGATTGACTTACATGTAGAGTGCCTCTACATGTAAGTCAATATGGTTTGAACTCCGTATTGTTTTTACAGGAGAAGACGAAACCTTGGATATTTAGGTGTATGGATGGGTGGCCTTTCAGTTGATGCTGAGGTTGTAAGTGTTATACTTATTTAAGTGATGTATTGTTGGAATTTTGGAATTGGAAGTGTTTATGTTTTTATATAAAGTATAGGTGATCATGGAGTACTATTAGACTATTAGTAGCTTGTTGATCTAGTAATAACTAACTTGTAACTCCTTTCATTCTCAAAAAAAAAAAAAAAACTTGTAACTCTTTTGGCATGGTAGTTGTTTTTCGCGAAAAAAATAACCGACGATTTTGATGTGATGTGGAGTCGACATTTGAATTCTATTCTATTAGTATAGAGATGTGAAGTGGAGTGGAGAATTTTAAGGTCTTGGTTAGTATTTTTGTTGTGTGTAGTGGGGAGAAAAATGAGTTAAGGTCTCTTAGTTTTTTCCCTAGTATGTTTTTTTGTTAAAAAATAGAAAAGAGGAAAGTAAATTGGGTTTGAAACTCTAAATTTAGACCAGACCAATTATTTGTTAAAAGCTCCCCTTTCGACCAGACCAATTATTTCCTGTGAATGTGAATTTATTATTATTATTATTGTAATACAAGTTCAAATGCACTCTAGACTCTAAAAATTATTAATGTAACACGACTAGACTAGTGCATTATTTCAAAAAAATAAATAATAAAAAAATGCTCAAAGGTACACAAATAGTTTGACTAAGGGCAGTGTTTATTGCACACACTGTGTGCAACATATTTTTCTCTTTAATTAATGCATGAAAACTCACTCAGTACTAGGATAATATACTAATAACTAACTAACTCGTTTACCCATGATCACCTCTACTATCATCTTCTTTTTCTTCTCTCTTCATCCAAACTAGCACCATCATCTTGATCTATCTTTTCTTCTCTTGCCATATTTTTAACCACTACCATCATATTCTTCATTGTTTTCTTATTTGCTTCGGTTGGGTAAACACTTGTAAGTGAAATTCTACATTGAATAAGCATGTTAAAAGGAAGTAGTCAATATAATATCGTTGGACCTAAATGTTGGAAAAACTAGTTTTGCATCTCATACAAAACACACAGCGGAAGAAACGAACACGGATCTACTTCATTCATGAGAGATAATATGTAACCTTGAATTTTAGAACAAAAAATAGAAAGTGTATCTTGATACAGTTAAATTCAAAACCAAGACTTGAGAATACCTTTAATCTTCATCTCAATTCCACATAGTGCCCAAGAAGTGTGATCTCTCAATTAGTCTTTATGTACATTGATTCTCAAAGAAAAATTCTTCTTCTTCTCATTGTAGAGAAAAACTGTTTTCTTTTCATTTCATCATACATACATACTAACTACCTTGGTAGTTACTTTATTTAATAACTCTTATTAAATAAAAACTGATTATCTTCCCAATTGGGCTAGCCTTTTGGGCCTACCCAATTGGGCTTTAGTTTGTGGCTTGAGATGTGACCAAAGGGAGCAAATAAGACTTTAGCTCCAATGAGCCTTGGGCTTTTCTGTCAACTCTTGAAAAGTTAAAAGTTACCATTAATTATATTTATTACCACTATATAAATATAATTGCACTTTAGGCCTTATTAATAAATTATATCCCAAGACTCTAATGATATCATTTGACCCCTTCATGAAATATCCATAGTGAACAAAGTCATAATAAACTGTCACTTTGTAAACAACTATTTTATCATTGAATACCCGGTTTAATCTTTTAGTTATTCACATTTTATTGAAATCCAATTTCAATAAATATAAGCTTTAGTAACTCCTTACTAAAATGGGCGCCCTGAATAGCCAGTTCCCATTAAACTTATCTCAAGGAGATATTTCATGTCTCTCCAAAAAGAGATTATGAATTCCATCTTGAGAATATGTGTTCCCTTAGTACTACGTGTGGTTACCCAACATACTGAGGTTTTGACCGTGAATATTAGATCTCACTCTTGATATATCAAAGTAACCTACATTTCATGATCGAGTTCACTACCCTCTCAGGATTGAGAGTCTATGAAATTAGAAGTCGTGAGATTAATTATTCAAGTGACAGTTGTTGATTGAATAATTAATCTCACAGTGGTACAGTTCAATATATCTTAACTCTTAAGACACATCAACGCATTAACTAGAAGTCTCCATTTCTATGATCAAGATAAATCATTTTAGTTGATGTGTTATAGTCTTCGCAGATGAAACACCTAATTTCATCATTGACTACAAATTACATTTTGAGTTTACAAGGAACTTGTGATTTACATCTTCTGTGACTAAATCACATAAATCACATACAATGCATCTCATGAACTATGATAATGTTCAATTAGTTCATTTATAAATAGTCTCATATAATTAAACAATTTAATTATTTATGACATGCCGATAAATTGGATTTTAGGGCATAAACCCTAACAATAAACTCATAGACTTACAGCATTTTGGATCAAGTGATGTTTATATATGTTGTACTAACTACTCAACAACATCATTAATTTTCAGCATTAACTTTCTCCTTTTGTTAATTGATAGGAGCTCCTTTTGGGTTGTGGCATGATGATAATTCGTTCTATGTTTCCAACATCAAGCAATGTTCACTTAATTTTTTTGATCTTTTCCTTTCTTTCTTTTTTTTTTATTTCATTTCATTTTGGTTTTTTTTTTTTTTTTTACTAATGTGTAACCCCATGCACATGCACGGGTAATTTAAAAACAATCACAATTATATATATATATATATATATATATATATATATATATATAATTAAGAATCTAATTGGATCCAGACTCTTTGATTTTTGCACCCAATAATTCACTTGCCACAAAAATTAAAAAAATTAAATGGGACCCATGGCGCAAAATTAAACTTCAATTTAGAATCTAATTGAATTTAGACTCTTTGATTTTTGCACTTAGTAATTCACTTTATACACAAATTTAAAAATAAGATGAGATGCGTGGCGAAAAATTAGACTCCAATTTAGAATTTAATTGGATTTTCTATTAGCTTTGCCTATTAGATTGTGTTACCATACATAATAAATAAAAACTGATCATCCATTGCAAAATAAAATTCCTTAAAAATTAGCATACTTAAGCACTTTGTCTCTCTTAAATAACAATATTTCTTACTATATTAGTACACACAAGTTCCAATTAAATGATTACATTTTACATTACATAGCTTATTACATTTAACATTACACAATATTGTGTGTCTATTATATATCACTAGTATGTAACCCATGCTACCACACGGGAATGGTTAATTGTAATGATGTTATTGGTCAATTTTTTCTTGTTTTTTTTTGGGTTTATCACATAGAGGATAGAATAAAATAAAACAATGAAAAAAAATATTGCAATTTATTATTTAAGTGATACTATTGGTATTATTTTATTTTATTTTTTTGGTTTATCACACGGAGGATGGTATTAGATAAAATGATGAATAAAAAAACAAAACATTGCATTTTATTATTTAAGTTGTGCTACAATGAAAAGAAAAAAAGAGAATTAAAATAACCTATTAACCAACTTAAACATTTCAAGGTAGATTGAGCATCTTTTGCACGTAACCATAAATTCTTCATAACCATAAGGATAAGGTTCATCACGCTTTGAATTTCCCAAAATCCATAATCATTGCTTTTCTCAAACCATTAAGAAAATCATAATTGTAAAACTTTTACCAAGTTTAACAAATAATTAATAAAAAAATACAATATTGCATCTTATTATTCAAGTGATGCTACAATGAAAGAAAAAAGAGAATTAAAAAAACCTATTCACCAACTTAAACATTTCAAAGTCGATCAAGCATCTTTTGCATGTAACCACGAATTCTTCGTAACCATAAGGATGAGGTTCATCTTGATTCCAATGTCCCATTCTAGTTTTTTGGCATGCTTGAAAGTTTAGAATTTGGTATAGGGTGGTGCCCGCAGCATGTAGTCAAAGCATTTTTCGGCATTTTAGAAGTCAATGCTTCCCATGTTTGTCATTTAAAATTTCCAAAAGGTTAATTATGCCTTTAGGATTTGATTCACAAAGCAACATGACTCCATGAATATAAGTTGTGATAAAATCACCACATGCAAGAGCTTCTTCAATCAATCTTTTTCCTTCAATGGCTTCTTCATTCAAGAAGTATTTGTATGTTCCCACTATGAGTAGTGCATGAGGATTCTTTGCCTCATAACATGAAAAAAAAAAAGAGTTTTTTTGCTTTGTCATCTAGTAGGGCTGGGTGACTGAAATATGGAGTGAGTCGAATTCCAGGACCAATTTGTTTTTGTTAATTCCTTGTTGCTTTTGCAACTAATTAAGAAAAAAGAAAGAGTTGAATTAATAAATTGCATAACTTAATAAATTAGTATATATAAATTGAAAAAGTTGTTTTGTTATTCCTTAACTTGGTATTTCCCAATAATGTTGCTAAGTCATTTCCCACCTTCGAAAATATTTCCACCAACATGTCATTAGGAAGATTTTATATAGTATTCATATTTTTTGTTTGTTTGAAATAGTATTCTAGTATTTCATTCACTGTTTATAATAAAATGATTTTTAAAGATTCATAGTATCATATTAAATAACAATACATGATAAAATGTGTTTTAAGACTTTTTAAATGAATATACATGAATTTGATGGTCAAATGGTTAAACTTATCTAGATTTTTTGTATTGTAATTGGTTCTTAATGAATTTAATTGTTTCTATTCCTTAACATTAACACTTTAAAGTTAATGTTAGTGTTTAATTAGGTCCATTGAACTCCTCTCTCAGTCCCCTAACAATTCACAGCATTACCAAGTGGCCAACCATTCAGATCCTAAGAACATAAGACAAACTAGGCCCGGTTATTGGTCCAAAAAAAGAAAAGAAAAAAAAGAATCAAACAAAAGGAAAATAAATCTAAAACATTGAATCTGAATTAAACCTCATGTTGATCTGTTCAGTAACTCAACTTTTTAACTTTTCAGTAATGACACTTTCGAAATTTATAACTTCTTAGGTAAACTACTGATCATTAAAAATGAAGCCACCTCTCACATTAGCCTTTTTTGAATGGAGGTACGCCGTACATGTGGTTATTTAACATAGGATCCTAAGTAAAATATACATACATTTCAAAATTTTAGTTAATTTGTCATGTTTTTAAACAATCAAAGAGTGCATTAACAGATATTAGAAACTTAATTAATATAGCTCAAGACATATGAAATAAAGTTGTAACTCATGTTTTTAAATTTCTGTTTTGTTAGACCATTGTAATTTGAGGACTTTGATAGTATTGCCCCCAGGTACTTAGGTTGGCTTTGTTTTTTAATAAAAAAACTAATTATTACTTATCAAAAAAAATAAAATAAAATAAAATAACCAACAAAAACATTTTTCTTAAAAAAAAAAAATCCTTTCTAGATCTCCTATGAAATGCTTTGTTATAGCAAAAAATAATGAATTTACTGAATCTTCAATTGGTTGTTCTGCTTCATTTTTTATTACACAAATACAATTTACTGAATCTTCAATTGAACCTTAATTGTTTTGCTCATAGCATCACGATTATATTACAATGACCAACCTTTTCAGAAATTGAACTTTCATTTGGAAAATGAAAATCAAGTGACTTTTTCTGATTATGAAATTGTTTTTTGAATAATTAAACTAAATCTTCTCGTTCGTATTTCAAGTTGAAAGCAAAAAATAACTTTTCTATATTGCCAACCTTGGAACTGAAGTTCTTGAAAAAGTTAGTCATTCTATGAGCAGCACATTGTAGTTTATCAGCTTGTACATTAAGCATTATAGATTTATCATTTTGCATGGCATGCAGATGGACAGAACAAAAATTGGAGTTCTAGTGAAAACAGGCATGGGAGGCTTAACAGAATTCAGCACTGGAGTGGAAGCTCTAATCCAAAAGGGATATAAGAAAAGGATACCATTCTTCATTCCTTATTATATCACCAACATGGGTTCAGAATTGTTAGCATTAGGACATCTTACCCAATAGAGTTTGGTTAAGGCTGCTTCCAACTGTTGCAGTCAAGTACTTAATTGCTGATGCTGCATGTGTTCATCCAGGCTTGTTCATAAATGAATGATCAATGTGTAGCTTTGATCATACAACTTTGCATAGTCCTTGCTTATTTTAAGTGTCTTAATTGTGCAATGTGAAGGCAGTCTTAATGTCAACATAAATATGAGTGGTTAGAGAGAAACATCTAAAAGATTGAAAAAAAGCAAAATTTGACATGACTTTGTTAAGGATGCAGGTCTAATGTAGATGCAAGATTGAAAATTCTATGCATGACTGCTTGAGAGTCCATGGGGATAGGGTAGTGTCTGTTTACCATCTAATTGGTGTGCTTTTGGTATTACTTGCGCAACCCTTGCATTCTCTAGGCCCTCTTAGGATAGTAAGGAATCCTAGTATTGAAAATTTACCCTCCTTCTAAAGCCTTGATAGCAAACACATGATGAGATGTTCAAGTCTTTACAAATCCCTCCACCTATTGCTGACAGAGCAATTGCTAGCATTCACTTCCCCCCTCCCCCCACCTTTTTTTTTTTTGGGGGGGGGGGGGGGTGTTGATGTTAGCGTGCTTTTTTTGAAATATTGCTTTGAATTTTGTTCTACTACTGGGGGTGGTCTAGAAAGATGACCTTTTAGCTGATGATTTTGACATATATCTTTTATGGAGATTTTTTTACATCCTTTAACAGATGTCCTAATGCTAATTGTTATATATGATATCTTATTTAATACAATTTGATATGTGGTCTCTTGTAAGTTTCACTGCTTAATTTTTGTTGCTAATCACATTAGAAAAGGTGAGGCAGATATCATGGTAGCTGGTGGGACTAAGGCTGCAGTCATGCCTACTGGGGTTGCTGGGTTTATAGCTAGATACCGATTTCAGATAGTAATAATGGTTTACAAAAGAAAAATACAATGATTTCTTCAACGTATACTATCATTAAACGATGAATATTAAGGAATTTGAATAATTAAACTAAATCTTGTCTTTGCCATTGCAAGGTTAAAACAACACAACTTTCTTATATCCTTTATGCAACATAAATTTCAATGAGGTTGATGGCATGCTAAGCATGACTATAGTTCTATACTTGCGATTACATATATGTACTTACTTACATAATTGTATTGTAAGAGTTCCAATTAAAACAAAGTAGAGATTATTATAGTAAACAGTTTCTCCTCTATGTGATATAAAATCAACTAAAACGTAATTGATCATAATGCATCATGAAATGGTACAGGTGAAATTCTGTGCATTTTAAACAACTTATAAGAAGTTGTCATACAAAACAAATAGATTAATGACATAAACACATGCAGTGCCAAACAACCAATGCACCATTTCAACCCTTTGTCTCAAACTTGGGCTTACAAGGTATTCATCACTTTTGGGCTTTTCATCTTCTATTCATTCTTTCATGATTTTTCCTTGAAATAGCCCTCTAACTAGAATACATTGTTGCCTTCCTCTCAAAGTCCATGGGATTCTCATCATTTTGGGCCTAGGCATGCAACAAAGAGACCCAAATTAGGGAAGTTCATTTTGGCTTTAAAGGATGTTGGATGCTAAGTCCATAGTGTATTTGTTATCTTAGGCCCAAAGTCCTCTTTTTCAAAAGGTTTTTTTCCCACTTGGGTCTACGATAGCAATTAAGCTATGGCCTTATGAACCTTCAAGTTAAGATATGCCTTTGAATTTAAAGACAAGCCTCTTATATGTGAAAACTTCTTTTCTTTTGTCCCACAACATCTTAGGGTATACCATAACTTTAGGCCCATCCCTCCCATTTTTATACCTTTTATATATCCTTTAGAATTAGGTGAACACATGATATATGGTTGAACAAACAAGAGATATAAAGGGTACCCTTCATGATAGGATCCATGATCTCTCTAGTGTAGGTAGGTTCCTTAAGGCTAAAGGGATAGATAAGTAGGTCATTCACAACTAGGTGGACTATGATTCCAACCGAGGGCCTAAGTGGACCCCATAGTGGTTTGTAGCAAACCTTTAATGTACTCAAGGCCCATTATAGGCGATGGCACCAGTTGTGAGTAGGTGGGATGAACTTGGAAAAATTTGGGCCCGAATGGAGCTTTCCATCTTCCCACTCATCACCAACCAAGATTAAAGGACAAAAGAACCAGTGATCGATGTGAAAAACAAGTTTTGAAAAAGCTTTTATTAAGGTTAAGAAACAAGACACATAGGAATTAAACTCACAATCCCCAATGACATCGCCATTGTAGGCACAAAGGGGGGGGGGGGGGAGAGTCGCCACCTAGTTATATGGTTTAGGAGCCATAAATATAGCATCCTTTCGAGGAAGGACCTTTTGATCTTACTACCACAGTATGGTTTCGATGTTGAGGTACACTCTTGGGAAGGTGTTAGGCACCCAAGATCGCCTAACCCTAAGGTTAGCCTCTCATCATTATGTCTTATGTCTTAACCTTATTAAAAGCATGTTTAACACTTGCATCTATACTCACACACACACTAGCATACATCTAAGCATACCACGTGACATCTTTCATCCCAAACAAAACATACTTATCTATCTACCCAAACAAAAGAGAACCAAACATATCAAAGAAACCCTAGCATTCATCTATGATGTCAAAACCTATCATACATCTAAAACTTATCATACCAAGCAATAACAAACTAGAAATCATAGATCTAAGCATGTTCATCATATCACAAGATCAAAGCACGGATGCATGGACATTGCTAATACATGACTTTCCTTTTACTTCTCAGCAGCACAACACCTATGACATCAATGCATGACATGTGAATGAATGGCATTAAAGCTAAGAAACCCTAATCCAAACATGTGATAACAAACAAACATGTTAAAAGGTGAACAAGCAATTATGGGGCTTAAAACATATGAAAAAGACGCTGCACAGAACAAACATGTGAAAGCAAAAACAAAACAAACAAGAATTTAGGGTTTCTAGGCAACGACATCACACACGCTAAAACAGGTCTACATATGTGGAATCAAGCCTGCGTGCGTAGGCTAGATCATGCGTACGCAAATCCTTGCCCAGAAAACCTATAAACACAAAAACATAGTATAACTTTGAAACAACAATCTAGCAACCTAACGTATACGAAACATTAAAAGAACTAAAGGACTAATCTAAGCAAACATGTACAAACATAAAATAAGTATAAAAAAAATATTAAAACACGAAAGAAAAACAGAAAAGGGAAAAAAAGAAGAAGAAGGGTTAGACTCAATACCTTAAACAAAAGCTTTCCAAACTTGATTTTGGCTGTTCCCCTCAGTCAAATCTATTCACAAACCAATAAGAAAGTGAATAGTAACGTTGAACTAAAAGGATTGGGGCCAGAAAAGGTCCTAATCAAATAAAATTGACTTGAGGGTGTTTTGTGAAAAACTCCCTTTTGATTCACTATTTTCTAGTGAATCTTAGGTTTTTCCTGTGAGATTTCTGTGTGTTTTGAAAATGTACCATGTAAGGCTTTTTATAGTTAAAAAAATGGGGTTTGTAATGGCTCCTAGACAATGTGAGATTCATTCCAAACCTCAACTATTATTATAGAAAACTTGCCTTTCTTATCCTTTCTAATGCACTTTCATTTTTCTTGACTTGATAGAACACACTTTTTTGATGAAATGTATCTTACTTTTTCTTTTCCTCATATTCCTCAATTTGATTAAATTTCTTCTCTTGATGAATCTTCATTTTTTCTCATCCTTCTCAACTTGAATGATCTTTCATGGAATCTCATGTCCCTTGTGTCTTTTGATGAACAATATTCTCTCACAACTTGATAAAAATTCTTGCATTCACTTCTCTCTCTCTCTCTCTCTCTCTCTTTTGAAGTCTTTTCTAGCTAGATGACCCTTTATTTTTTCACAAAGTCTAATGCTTTCTCAAAATCTTATCTCTCCTTGATGGATTCCCTTCATTCCTAGCTTGATGGAGTGAACTATTCTTTTTCTTTGATGAACTCATTTTCCAAAACTTGATGAATTCTTCACCGTTTTCTTCTTTTGAATTAGTTTCACTGTCTTCATTAGGGACCTTACCAAGCGTGCTGAATCCATAAGGTCAACCCTTGATCCACTTGAGATTTAAGCATGCGTACTTAATTTTCCACTCAAGGTTTAAGTTTTTATTGGGTTCATTGAAAAATAGGCTAACTGTTTAAAGGCTTAAGTTGGCTAGCAATGGATAATTATTGTAATGGGTGTCAAGGAATAATGTAGCTTACCAAAGGCAGCCTCCTATCTCTAGTGATGCTTTCTTGTAAACACAATAACTTAAATTCTTTTAATAAATTATTCTTGGAATAGAAGTACAAATGCTCCAATGATGTGACAAAATTTTTTTTTTTTGAGATATGGATTGAGTATATATGGTTTGAGAATTTTGAATGAATGGATGGATTCCTTTGATTGCCTTTTAGGACATTTTCTTCTCATATTCTAAATATTTAGCAAAAGTCCTTACATGGATTGAATGGAGTTACAAATTTATTGGTAGAGCAATTAATCATCATGATTTGGAAAAGGTTTTGTCAAATGGATCTTCTTGTATTCACTTGGAAAGAAGGCTTTTGAAAACATTTTGGAGTCTTTAAAAGGAAGGCTTTAGAAAAATCTTGGAGTCTTTGAAGGAACAAAAAATGGTTTTTAGAAAAAGATTACCAGGAAGGTCAATGCCCATAGTCCAAAGATTTTTGTTTTTGAAACTTTTTTTTTTTGAATTTTTTTTATTGTTTTTGACATACGTACGAACAACATGACAAACATAATGCATTAAACACAACATGAGTTTTATTAAACCAAAGACCAACTAGAAGGCAAATCCTAAATAAACAATAAGATCAAAGAGCCAATCTAAAAACTTGCAACGTGAAAATCAATCAAAGTCTAGTGGTTGGCTGATGAAGGTGGAGTGATGACTTGTTCGTTAATCAGATTCTGAATGGCATGCCTTAAGTTATAACACTTGTCAGTTGTGTGGCCTCCCCCTTGATGGTATTTGCAATAAGCATCAGGGTTGTAGCCTCTAGGCATGGAATGCGGTATTGGCTTAGGATCCAATGGCTTCAGTAATCTCTTGGCTTGTAGTTTTCCCAAAGCTTCACTCAAAGTCATGTGTAAATTTGAAAAATTCCTTTGGCGCCTAAAATTGTTGGTTGATGCCTTGATTGCACCATTATTGATGGGGTAGGGCATTGCCTCCTTAAGGATTGAGTCCATTGACATGTTCTTGTTATTAGGGGAGCAATTGGAAAGACAACTCATTGAAATCTCTAGCTCTTTTCTTTAGGCATTGAAAGTGTGGGATCTCTTTGGGTTCTGGTGAATCATACATGTTCAAGGTAGAGAGCATAGCTTAAGGTAGAGAGCATAGCTTGATTGGCTAAGTTGACTTGTAATGCAGAGTTTGCTATTTGGGAGATTTGGGCTAACTCTTCATTTGTCTTCTTTTGATTTTCTAGGATGGAGTTGAGCACATCTTTAATTCTTTCTTGACTCATTGGGCTTGAATCTTTCTTGAGCTTGATTGGCTTTGACTTTGATGAACTTGTGATCCAAGGGGTTGAAGTCTTGATAGACTTTGGCAAGATTAGGCTTAAACTGCATCAATGTATGTCATATTTTTCCCAAAAAAAAAAAAAAATCATATTCATACAACACACAACATTCAAACAATTATGATGTGCCCAAGTATTGAACTTGGGCTCACCGTAGCTCAAACAATGGTTAAACACACACAATGTGCAATGCAATTTTAACATGGACCTGCCTAAGGACAAGTTTTAAGTCATTACATTGTAAGGTGGGTTTGTAGTTTTATTGTTTCACATAGCTAGGACATTACACCTCCTAACTTGTAATGTAATGAACATTACGTTGGTCCAAATGACATGTTCTATCCTTTTCAGCCAACAAGAAATGATCCAGTGACTTTGAGCTATAAGTTGGTGAGTTCACCACTGGGTACCTGAATCTAATAAAGACCAGTGATCCATGGTTACTACCACCATATGGTGAGATGGGTACATGCATATTTGTTGTTTGATAGCACACACACTGACGGTTAGAGAAGGCTTTTAACAACCAACATGGCATTTTCAAATGAGATATTATACAAACAATACATAGACATAAGCAACTAGGCAAACAAAAACAAGGTTATTTAATTGGACATTTAAAGTCTAATGTGAAGCTTAGCCCTCAACATCCCCAACGGAATCGCCACTGTAAGAGATTGGGGAAAACTAGGGGGCTCTCAGTGTTAGGACACATGTGTTTCACTTGTTAAGAACATATGTCATTCTTTTATGTAATTGGCTAATTCTTTGACAAAATGCACTTTACTTGTATATGGGTAGATCTAGGATGTTTTAATACGTCAAGAAACAAAGTTTCAAGATCAAGTGTTAAAGCCATGCAAGTCTGTCCAAGAAACAAGTTGAAGAAGTGTCTGTCATTAAAGCTCGACAGCTACATCTATCGAGCTTTAAGAAGCTATTTCAGCCTCGAGGCTCGACAACTGCTCGACAGCATCTCGACACCTTTAGCTGTCGAGGTTTAAGAAAACAGTTTTTCAGATGTGTTTTGATTCCAATCCGTGGATATGTCTTTGGGCCTTCTTTTCTCTTAACCCTAGACATATAAAAGGATTATTTTAAGGGCCATCAAAGTAGACACAAGTTGCACAAGCATTGAACAAAGTCTGTTCAAGCAATTTGTGACCGGAGACAAAGTTTTCCCTAGTTCATCTCTTTGTGAAGAAGCTACTGTGTCTTTGCACCATAGGGTTTTGTAAACCAGCATCTTCTTGTTCTTCATTGTGAGGATGAACTGAAGAACTTTGCAACTAACTTCTTTCTCAAGTTGGTGATTGAAGTCGTGTACTAAGACCCGCGCAATTGGTTAGTCACGTACTTGGAGTCGCGCATTGAAAATGAGAGATTGTCACTACAGAACAAGTCCAATTGGGTATTTGGGTAAGGGTTCAACTGTAGGTTGGTATAAGGTGCTCAGATTCCTTTACTTGTAACCGCTTGTAGTGATAATAGTGAATTCTCGGGAGTGGTGACCTTAAAATCACCTAGTGGGGTTTTTGCCTTGGAGGTTTTCCCCATTCGTAAACAAATCACTATGTCAAATTTATTTTCCGCTTCACTTTAGTTTATTGGTGATTTGTTTGTGCTACCACGCGTTTGCATGTTAATTTGATTAATTAATAAACTTGACTAATTAATCAACTTAATCCATCACAAGGGGTCAATACGTTTTTGGCCTATCACTCAGAAAAAGGTTTAGGCATTGGCACCTTCCCTTTTCAGGATAATGTGTGGAGTTGCCACTTATTTTTTAATAAAAAAATAAGAAAAAATAGAATACAAAATTCACATGTCCAAAATACCTCAAATTTCATTAATTGATTATACAAATACAATTTTGAAGAATATCTTTACGAGGCTTTGGTCTTTAGATACAATCTATGTAAAAATTACAAAACTTTTGTCCTAGATACAATCTACCAAAACAAAATAAAGCACTAGTTCTACCAACCTAAAATTCTAAGGTTCGGAGATTAGGTTACAAGATGGAAAGGTGTTAGGTACCCACACTGCCCAGACAGAGTCTGGTCCTCTAGACTTTAAATGACCATTTATATACCCATTTAACTGATGCATTACATATTGAAGTTCCCAAATTCAAGATTAACTCATTCTTTAAGGATTCAAAATCTGCAATTTTTATTTATGAAGAAACACAAAATTGGTGATATTTTACATTAAATAAAACATTCTTTTTATTATAAAAAAAAGGTTCAAATCTGTATTTAATGAAAATACAGATTAGTTTTTGTATGCAAAAAAATTCAAATCTGTATTTAATAAAAATACAAATCAGTTTTTATATGCAAAATAAATTTCAGATTTAAATTTAATGAAAAGACGATCTGTTTTTATACAGAAAAAATTTCAGATCTGTATTTTAAGAAAATACAGATTAGTTTTGTATGCAGAAAAAATATTTCAGATCTGTATTTAATGAAAATACAGATTTTTTTTTATACAAATAATTTCAAATCTGTATTTAATGAAAATACCGATCTGTTTTGTATGCAGAAAAATTCCATATCTGTTTTGTATGCAAAAAAAAAAAAAATCCAGATATGTATTTAATGAAAATACAAATCTGTTTTCTATGCTGAAAAAATTTCAAATCTATATTTAATAAAAATACAGATCTATTTTGTTGTTTTTAAAAAAAAAAAATTGTTTTTAGTAGTTTATTGGGGATCTTGAAATTAGAGGAATCAAATCTTAAACTTAGGCATGTTAATCAATTATTAAACAACGAATTAAACATGCGAACATGGCCAAAAAATATGAACAAGATTGTATTGACAATGAATAAAATCAAACATACATTCATGAAAACCATGCAATGAACAAAATGCATATATCAGATAGGGAAGAAAAGAATAAACAAAAGAGTATGATTGAAGACACACTTGCATGAATGTACCCTTCAATGAAAGAATACTTTAGAAATCAAAGAAGTTTAACTTCTTTGAAATCTAAAATATGTTTGCTTATGGAAAAGAAATTCTTAAAGCCAAGGCTTTTAGAACGTCTTCAACGTAAGGGGAGCGAAGAAGTCAGAAAAAGAAGGGCCCTGATTTCTGATGTTTTCTCCTATTTATAGAGGTTTGATGCTTGAAAAATAAGCTGAATAGGATCAGATACGAATTGGATTGTGTCGTTATCCCCAAAAATACGAAATAGATATATTTTAGCTTAATCAGAGCTTGTTCGGGCCAGGCCTCTGAGTTGTGCCAAACGGCACTTGCTATGTGCTGATTGGCACTCCAAGAGTGCTGATTGGCCCTCTCACATGCCAAGCCCCACTTCTAGTTTTGGTTCAATTTGAACTCTTTTTTTAGGGATTTTTAGGGTCAAGAATTGCACCTGGACATGTTTTTAACTCGTATTCTAAAATTGATCCCTTTTTTTTTGATAATTAGGTCTTTAAAATAATAATTATCTAATAGATAAATATTCTAAAAAGACTTAATTATCAACAATTCCCTTGTTATCTGATTATCTATTTTATTCCCATGTAAGCAAGCTTATTTCTGGCAAAAGCCAACAACCAATCACAAAATCATTTAATTTAATTTAATTTTTTAACCAATCAGAATTAATTTCAACTAACCACATGTGATCGGTTTCACCCCTATGCAATGCATGCAGACTATGAAAATTTGATCTTGTGATATCTTTCAATCCAACGGTCCGATTTGGGAATTGGGTATATCGTCATGACCTTTAGAATCTCAGGATTATTTTTATTATATGCAATGGATGATTTAATACATGTAATGCAACTATATTTTTTGGGTATATAAAATGGTCACTTTAGCCATCTTGCAAGATTAAATTATGGGTGTAAAATCGATTGTCTACACTAGGGTAGGAAAAGAAATACTCATAAAGGTTGTTGCTCAAGCCATCCCAACCCACAATATTGGAGTGTTTCAATTACCTATGAAACTATGTGATAAATTAAATGCCTTATGTGCTAAGTTTTGGTGGGGTCAAGTTGGGAATGAAAAGAAAATTCACTGGAAAGTTGGGCTAGTCTTTTTCAGCCAAAAAATGAAGGTGGGATGGGATTTCGAGATTTGAGATTGTTTAATCTTGCAATGCTAGGAAAACAAGGGTGGAGATTGATACATGATCAAGACTCTCTTCTTGCTACACGTTTTAAAGCTAGATATTTCCCTCGATGTCAATTCCTAGATGCAGCTGACTCACCCAACAGTTCGTTTGTATGGAAAAGCACCATGGCTGCCATGCCAATTTTGAGGACTGGCTATTGCTAGAGAGTGGGAAATGGAGAAGCTATTCAGGTAAGTAAGGATAAATGGATTCCAAACTATCCCTTAAACAAAATACTGCATCCAGTGGCTGAGGAGGGAGAGGAATGGATGGTTTCGGACCTTATTGACTTGGATTTATAGTGGCGGAGGTGTGACATAATCATGGCAAGCTTTCATAGGGATGATCAGTGGCGGCGCCACGTTATGGTCAGGGTGTTCCCAGGAACACCCTGACTTGAAATTTATATATGCTAATTTTTTTTTTTTTTACCCTTAAAAAAAAATAGGAACACCCTCAATCAAAATTAGGAACACCCTCAAATCTGAGCCAAAAAAAAAAAAAAAAAAAGCCCAAAAAAAGCCCAAAAAAAAAAATCAACTAAAATCTGAAAAAAAAAAAAAAAAATTGTAACAGAGAAAAAAAAAATTTGTAAGAGCAAAACAACGGATGGCATCATGGCAAACCCAACAGATGACAGAGGAAGCAAACCCACGGTTTCTCAAAAAAAAAAAAAAAAAAAAAAACCCAATACAGATCAGAAACCTCAAATCAGTTATCAGTAGTTCAAGTTCAGTACATCACTAAAGCTTTTCTAAAAAAAAAATTAAAAAAATCACTAAAGCTAAAGCATTAAGCAAACCTAAAAAGGAAAAACAGAGAACGACGCCTCCCTTTAGAAGTTAGATCGTTCCAGTCGCTCATCGGACATCGGAGATCGCCAGATCGGTCCAGCTCCAGTCGCAATTGCTCATCGGTGATTGGACATCGTCACCCCTCATCGCATTGGAGACGGAGATCGGTCCACATCGTCGCAGTCGCAGTCGCTCATCGTCGCCGTCGCCATCGCCGCCATCGCCCAGGTATTTCTCTCTCTTTTTCTCTCTGACTCTCTCTCAGTCTCTCACTCTCTTTATCTCAAATCTGAGACTGAAATGAATATAGGAAATGAAAATAATGAACTTACTTATTATTTATGACTCTCTCTCTCTCCCTCTTTATTAACTTTTTATGTCTTTGTCTGAACTAGTGAACCGTGATTGGCTCATTGGCTGAAGTAATCAGTTTTTTTTTTTTTTTTTTGAGAAACAAGCACTCAGTTTAACTTTATTAATTTTTTTACTTTTGAATTTGGCATTTTGCTTTTGGCTTTATCTTATGATTGATTCTTATCCGTTGGTCTTGGTTGGTGTGTAATGTGTTGGTGTTGGTTGGACTGTTGGTGTGTGTTGGCGTTGGACTGTTGGTGTGTGTTGGTGTTGGTTGTTGGACTCAGAGACATTAATTGTCTTTTAGTGCTATTGTGATTTGTAAAATTGTGATTGTGAAATTTTTTGATTGGCAGCAGTGTAATGTGCATTTCAGCATATGGAAGGTGTAATGTGCACATGATAGACTCTTTTAATGTAATGTGTAATTAATAAACAATAATTTAATTAATCAATAATTAATTGGGAAAAATAATTAATAAAAAATAATTAATAATTTAATTAATTAATACATTATAAAAGACAAACCAATTAAATTATGTTAGGCTAAACAACAATTAATAATTTTATAATTAATGAAACAATAATACAACAAATTATAATTTATAAAAGACAAACAAATTAATGAAACAACTAAACAAAAATAATTAATAATTCAAATAAACTTATAGTTTATTGTTTATTCTTTTTCTAGAATTATGGACAAATACTTGATAAGAAAACCACGTACCCAAGATACTTCTCGTGTACTTGGGTGATTCTCTCTTTTTAATATCAATGAATCTTTATTACTTATAAATATATATATATATATATATATATATAAATAATTTTCTTTTTATTAGATCGTGTAATTTATGCTAGTCGAGGAGCACCCTGGAAAAAATTCCTGGAGCCGCCACTAGGAATGATGCTGATGCTATCTGCAAAATCCCATTGAGCCGAAGGCAGGCAGCAGACTCCATTGTTTGGCTGCATAATAAAATTCGAGCCTATTCTATTCGGTCAGGTTATCATCTTGCCGGAAGGTGGTGAGGAATGAAAACTGGGAAAAAAGTTCAAGAAGGACAGAGGGGCAGCAGACTTGGAAAACTCTATGGAGAATGAGAGTCTCTACCAAATTGAAGGTTTTTTGTTGGAGAGCTTGCCACAAAATCCTTCCAACAAGGGTGAACCTTGCTAAACGAAAACTCATATCAGATGACAGATGCCATTGCTGCAAGAGAGCTGCTGAGACTACCATCCATGCTATTTGGGAATGTGAAGCTGCACAGGATGCTTGGGCAGGAAGTATCACTTCGCTGCAGAAATGGTCTACTAACTATCTGGATTTTATGCATTTGTTTGAATGTTTATTGAGCAAGTTACTGAAACCAGAGCTGGAGCTTTTCCTTGTTTAAGCGTGGATTATATGGAACCAGAGAAATGCTATGGTGCATGGGGGAAAACTGAAGGAACTGGGTTGGCTAAATAGACAAGCTGCAGAATATCTTGATGAATACAAGAAAGCCCAGGAAAATCTTACAACTTCAAATGCAGTATCATGCAGACTCATACGGCAGGCTCCACCTCCAAATGAGTATAAATTAAACTTTGACGCTGCTGTTTTTTTGGACTTGCAATGCTTTGGAGCAATTATTAGGAACACAAATGGTGAGGTTATGACGGGAATGTCAGCTATAGGTCCCTATGTGCATAGTAGTGAAGAAGCAGAGGTTCTAGCATGCCAAAAAGCTATAGAATTTTCCATAGAAGCGGGGTTTTCTAGGCTGATCATTGAAGGGGATAGTCTAAATGTTATTGGAGCTCTCTTAGATTCTACAACAAACAGCTCCTTGCTCGGCCACATCTATGATGATATCAGATGTAATCTTAGAGGAATGCAGGTTATGTCCTTTAGCTGGGTGAAAAGATTTGGAAATATGGTGGCGAACTCATTAGCAAAATATGCTAGGAATATAATTGATGATATGTACTAGATTGAAGATACTCCACCGCCAACGGCGGATGTTTTGTACTAGGAATCTTTACATATCAATGAAGATTAAATTCTTTGTTCTAAAAAAAAAAATCAGCATTTACTTTTTTTAATTGTGTTTACTTTTAAATCATTATATAGGACAAATAAAAAGAAAGAAAATATATTACAGTCATTATTTTAATTAAGTGAGCAAATATATATTTTAAAATATTTTAATACAATGAAGTTTATTACATTGTTTTGGGTAAGTGTATTTCACAATTTTGTTTTTGGGTGATTTTATGACCAGTGATAGTAGCACAATATTTCAATCATGACCAATGATGTATAAGACTCAACCATTTCTTATTATCTAATCTAATATCTATCATAAGTAAAGCAAAAGCCTCTTCTAAAACTCTACCATTTGACCATTCCAATTCAAGATCAGAATTTACACGACACAGGCTAAAAGGTTAAAGCCATGCACAGGCCAAAATGGGCAAATGCCATTTTTGCGCAAAAAAAAAAAAAAAAAAAAATAGCATTATGCCCCATTTCCCAAACTAATTAGGGAAATGCTCATCTTTTGAAACTCGATTTTCTCAAAATCGAGTTAAGCCTTATAGCGACGTTTTAAAGAGCCTATAGCAGCGTTTTGGAACTCGAGATTCATAAAATCGAGTTATAGGTAAAAAAAAAAAAAAAAAAAAAAACTTGCATGGAACTTGAGTTCATGGAGCTCGAGTTACAAAACGCCGCTATAGGTCTTTAAAACGTTGCTATAGGACTCAAGAATTTTTTTTTAACTCGATTTTAAAAAAATCGAGTTTCAAAAGAGGGGCATTTTCCTAATTAGTTTGGAAAAGGGGGCATTTGCCCTTTTTTTTTTTTTTTTTTTTGCGCGAAATGGGCATTTGCCCATTTTTGCCGCCATGCACAGGTTAAATGCATATTTAAAACATGAGCCAACTTATAAATTTGTCCTTAAAGTACTCATTAAAAATAGTTTTTTTTTTTTAAGGAGATGAAATAGGGTCTATAAATTGCAGTATATTTGATGTATCATTAAATTATCATTTTTTTTTTTGATATTTGATAGCTAAAATTGAGGAGGAGAGGCATAGACCAATATATATATATATATATATATATATATATATATATATATATATATATATATATATATCACAAGTAGGTTGAATCATTTTGTAAATTTGTGATTTCCAACTATATTATGGGTGAGTTTGGTTGGGCTTTTTGAAAAAGTGCATAATGAAAAAGTTGAGTTTTTAAAAAGTGCATAATGAAAAAGTGATTTTTCAAAAAGCTGAGTGTTTGGTAAAAGCTGTTAAAAAGTGCTTTTTAAAAAAGCTGAGTGTTTGGTTAGCATTTATAAAAGTTACAGTTTAAGAGATAAATTACCAAAAAGGACAATGTATATATAAGGGAGTTTATTTCATACTTAAATCAACTACTTCATATACTTAAATCAATTTTACTCTTTCTAAAATTTTTTTTTTCTCATCAATATTAGCTAATAATAACCTACCACTTAAGATTTATTGTGAAAGTATTGTGAAAATATTGTGATAAAAATTAATACTGATTAAAATTTGACCGTACTATTAAAATTATTTTTTTCTCTTTCTATAAAAATTATTTTTTTCTCACCAATATTATTTAATAATAACTTAGCACTTAAGATTTATTGTGAAAATATTGTGATAAAAATTAATACTGATTAAAATTTGAACGTACTATTAAAATTATTTTTTTCTCTTTCTATAAAAATTATTTTTTTTCTCACCAATATTATTTAATAATAACTTACCACTTAAGATTTACTGTGAAAATATTGTGATAAAAATTAATACTGATTAAAATTTGAACGTACTATTAAAATTATTTTTTTTCTTTCTATAAAAATTATTTTTTTCTCACCAATATTTACTAATAATAATTTACCACTTAAAATTTATTGTAAAAATATTGTAATAACATTCTCTTCTTTTTCTTTCCTTTTTTTTTTAATCTTTTTTTTCTCCTCCACACGTTACTGCATTTCCTTATCTTTCCCCCTTTTTTTTTTTTCCACTCTTTTTTTCTCCTCCACCCACGTATAACTCCTTTCCTTTATTTCCTTCTTTCCTCACTTTTCCCAGCCACTTCTCCCATTCTCTAGAGCATTCCACAGAGCTCTCCAACTTCCTCTTGTGTTTTTTTTTTTTTTTTCTTCTTCTTCTTCTGCAAGAACTCATCCATCCACAGAGGTACTCCCATCTCTTTTTTCATCTTTTTTCTTTATTTCTTTATTTCGTATTTCCTTCTTTATTCTTTTTTTTTCACACTCCATAGAAGATGATGATGAAGAAGATGAAGATGATTGAAACATAAGGATTTTGTGATTTTGGGTTTGATTTTGAGTTGATTTTTTTTTAGTTGATTTTGGGTTTGATTTTGGATTTTGAGTTGATTTTTTTTTTTTGTGGATTTTGGGTTTGATTTTGAGTTGGGTTTGGGATGGGTTTTCTAATGGGATTTGAGTTGATTTTAAGTGATTTTGTGTTGATCAGATTAGAGAAATAAATTTTTAAAAAAAAAAACTGAGGAAGAGGTAGAGGCGTAAGTGAACTTGATGAGAGGTGTTGAAGAAGACGAAGAAAGAAGAATTTGGTAATTGTCCAAGATTGTTCAACGGATACCTTAGAACGCGCACTGGCTTTTGGCAAAATGGACCTCCAGAGCTCCATAAGGGATTGTGCGTTTTATGCCTTAACTGAAAACGCAACTTTTGAAAAAAGTTGCTTTTTGGGCTGAACCAAACACGCATAAAGGTCTGACTTTTTGAAAAAGTGGCGTTTTGGGCTCAAAACGTTGAACCAAACGGGCACTATGTTGGCTTTAACTCCTTGCCAAATTTGATTGTAATTTCTTCAATTGTTTTTCCTGTATGTATGTGGTTTTAATTGTAAGGGATGAGTGTGAGAAATCGGTAAAAATCAAGCTTCAAAAGTTAAACAAGTGAATTTCACGACTGGCTTGCGAGTGTCTCGTGAGAAGTAACCCGCGAAATAGTCATGTGTAGAGCACATGACTGAAAGATGAAGAATCATGCTAGGCTGTCATTTTTGCGACTGTCTCACGAGAAGGGCCAACCCGCGAAGGACCCCCAAAAGTCTCTGTGTGGCAAAAAGTTGTGTTTTGCTTTACCAAGTCTTTATCCACACTATATATACCCTGATTACCCACAAATTGTAAAGGGTGTTCTTTCAGAGAGAAAACCCTGGAAAATTCACTTGAGAGTTAGAGATAAAAAAATTTAGAAGAAAACAAATCAAAGTTGGGTTAGTACATTCTATTTAAGTTGTATTTATTGCATTTTCCCCACTTGAAATGTATAATTGCCATACTTATAGACATGGACAACTAATTTATTGCCATCAATTTTAGGAGTTGAAGGGAATGTAATGGCTAATTAATTATATGAGTGCAATAACTAAATATGTAGTATGATTAAAAAAAATGTTAAAGAAACAAAAAAGGAAAGAAACAAAATCAAAGTGGCTAATGTGGGTTAATAGAATCCAATTAAGTTGTATTTATTGAATTTTTTCCCACTTGAATTATATAATTTCCATACCCATAGACAAATAATTTTTGTTAATTTTTTTTTTCAATTTTGAACATTGTAATTGCAGCGTCATTTTTTTACCCAACTGATGAGCGATGTTATGGCATGAACTGTAGAATATTAATTTAATGCTCCTCTCAACTGTTGTAACTCGTACTATACTAACACCCACTTAAATATTTTCAAATTATATAATTTCCATACTCATGGACAACTAATTTTTGTTAATTTTTTTTTTCAAATTTGAACATTGTAATTGCAGCGTCATTTTTTCCCCAACTAAGGAGCATTGTTCAGGGCATGCAGTATAGAATATTAATTTTATGCTCCTCTCAACTGTTGTAACTTGTAACATACTAACACCCGCTTAAATGTTTTCAATTTTCCCCCACAATTTGAAATGTAATACAAAGGGACATGTAGATTTTATTAATTAGTGGGCCGTAATTAAATTGATAGTTTTAATTAGATTGGCAATACGTGTATTTTTGTTTTGTATTAATTCAATATTCAATTTTTCCCCATTAAAGCTTAAAGGAGAGTAGTAGTGAATAGATGTGTGGTGACATATGTCATTCTAATTAGCTTTAATAGATTGACAAATGTCACCATGGTGTGCATCATCTGGTTTTGGGGATCCAACTTTTATAATATGCTAGTAAGTTACTTTGCAATGCACGAATAATGTTGTAATGTTTTTGTTGATGCTCATTTTGGCAAGCAAGCCCAATAGTAGGAAGAAGCCCAATAATATGGGAGGAAAAGAGTAAGTAAATTGAGAAAAAAATCATTAAGCCCGAGTGGCTAGAACAATGGATCATAGGCCTAAAAAATAGTAAACGGGTGTCAAAGAAAGCAAGCAGGCCTAAAGGAGCCTAGCGAATAAGTAATAAACCTATGAGCATTATAAGAAATAGGAAGCAGGCAAGAATGGGCCAAAGAGGCCCGAAGTAATGAATTAAGAGAGTAAGGGGTTGATGGAAAGCCCATATACTCTAAAGGTAAAGGATATGTCAATTTGGGTCTGGGAATCCCAAAAGACTTAGCAAAGGCCCATGGGAATAAAGAATTAGAATGGGCCGAGGATGCTCAAGGAAAGGAAATGGGCCGAGGATGCCCAAAAGGATGAAATTGGCCAAGGAAGCCTTAAAGCAATGGAATAGGCCAAGGAAGCCCAAAATAGCATGAATCCTAGCCCAATGATAATACTAAGCCACTGGAATTAAGCAAAGGGAAAAGCATACAACAGACCAAAAGAGGCCCAACAAGCACGGGTCACATAATAACACAGCAGGAATGACAAAATGGCATGATAGAAGTACCAACAGATTTGCAAAAGGGATAAAGAATGAATTAGAGAAAGAAAAGCCCACAATCAAGCAAGGCCCAAACCCAGGAAGAAAGCAAGCTATAAAGAATAAAGGCTCAGAGACTCATTCACGCCACAAGAGGCCAAAAATGAGCAGTAGAATGCACAAACAACCTTCAGGTCATGGCAAATGCATGAGCAATAAACAAGCAATGGACACACATGGAAGTGGAGCACGCACAAGGCTTAGGCACCACCAACTTTTACCTAGCCAATATAGGAGTGATGGGCCATGGGCCAAAGGTGAAAAGGTATGGTCTAGCAGTGGGGAGAAACGGATAGCCTATTCTGGGGTTCTCTCTCAAACTCTTTTGGGGAAAATGTCCAACTGGGATAACATACCATCCAAATGTGAGCAAGTTCATTGATACTCTTGGCCCTTATGCGGCAGACGAGGACCTATGTCTTCGGGAATTTTCTAAATCAATGTGTGACCGTGCATATACCTGGTACATCGGTCTGAAACTAGGGTCAATCCCAACATGGGATGACATGGTGGATGAATTTTGTACTAAGTACTTCCACGGAGAAGAAACAGTAACACTTGCGACTTTGCAAGCAACTAAGCAAAGAAGCAGCGAAGATTTCATGGAATACATCAAAAGGTTAAGAGACATAGCACTTGATTGCTATGATCATTGCGAAGAAAAGACGTTGGTAGAAATATGTATGACAAACATGATCAGAGAGTACAGAGTTGTCTTGGAGAATATCAATATCTCCCAGTTTACATAGTTATTGCAGAAAGCCAGAAAGACTTCTCAATCGGTGAAGCCAAGTTTCGAAAAAAGAAACACTCCCCAAGCTATCGTAGTGTCCACTGGTGAAAGAAAGAGGAAGTCTGATGGAAGGGAATACGATACCCCTCCACCACTGCTATGTACCCCAAAGAAGCTAGACATGCTCCTAGATAAATGGATAGCAGATGGAGTATTCAAGCCTAACCAAATTTCTAGAGAGCCCGAAGAAGAGTGGAGAGATCCACGTTTCTGTCGCTTGCACAATTATGTGCAACATCCCACCACAGAATGCTAGGCGCTCCATAGACTGGTGCATCGAAGAATCAAAGAAGGGACTCTAAAGCTATCCCAGCCGGAAGTTCAAAGAAACCCACTCCAGAACCACAAGGGGAAGGGAATAGCAATAGTTGTCTTTTGTGCAAATCTAGGGGGAAGATAAAGAGGAAAGTCCAGCCCTGCCTGCCACAACAATTAGCACCTTGCAAAAAGTTCCAAGTTCAAGAACTTGTTTGATCAATTGGGGCTCACAATGAACGAGCTAAGGGTAGCCACAGAGGCCTTAGTGAGCATCACCTTTGTGGTAGGAATAGAATGTTTAGCAGTAGAAGTCACGGATGACAAAGCCCTTTTGTAGGAGGCAAGTGAGATCACATTCAGTGATAAAGATATGGAAGCAAGGTACTCGGATCATAAGAGGCCCTTTTACTTAGTAGCATCCATAAATCAAATCCCTATCAAGAGAGCTTTGATGGATACGGGTGCTTCTGTGAATCTCATCCCACTGAGCACCTTACAAGCAGCCGGAATTTCATAAAGAAAGATTCAAGGATGTCCAATGGAAGTAACAGGGTTTGGGGGAACATGTGAATACACCATAGGCTACATTCTTGAAAGTGGGACCAATATCCTCTTTGGCCCACTTCCACATGGTGAAAACATAAGTCTCATACCACGTGCTATTGGAAAGACCGTGATTGCATAAGCACCGACTGGTCCCATCCATTTATCATCATTCTGAGAAAGGAAGGTTGAATGGCAGAATGATACGAACGGAAAATTCATCGCCCATTGAACAAACGGAGGCTCATCTGGTAGAAACCATGTTCTATGATAAGTGGGCACCAGTTGGGGAGAGCTCAGTATGAAAACCACAGGGCACCTTTGTTCCTAGGTGGGAAGATATCCAAGATGACCTAGAGCCCAATCTAAAGGGGCTATTGATGTAGAAGAAGAAAAGGAAAGAAACGCCTACTTTGGAATCAGATGATGCACTACAATGTGTCAAGGTTCAGGCCTCTGATGGCAGAATCGTCTACAAATTATGAAGGTGCATGGGGCCCACATGCAATGCGCAAGCGGGCCCTAGGCAAGAACTACAACATAAAAGTTTGGTATGTTGTGTGTCTCAAGAAGGTTTTGAGGAAGAAAATAATACGAAGAAAGATGAGGAAGTTATAGCAGAGAAAGATGTATAAGTCATAGCAGAAGAAAGATTGGAAGAAGTTGATCTGGGATCTAATCCGCTGGAACCAAAACCCATCTCAATTAGTTCAAAACTGTCAAAGGAAGAAAAGTCAGAGTTGATATTGTTGCTGAAAGAATTCAAGGATGTTTTCGCATGGGATCACAGCGAAATTCCTGGGTTGGATCCCGGACTGGTGGTGCACACGCTGAATGTGGATCCCGAGGCCAAGCTAGCGACTCAGCCTCCCAGAGTATTCCACACTGAAATAGAGGAGCAAATAGTAAAAGAGGTACATAAATTATTGGCTGTGGGTTTCATTAAGCCCATCCAGCATTCACGTTGATTGTCTAACATTTTGCCAGTAAAGAAGAAGAATGGGTAGATAAGGTGTTTTGTAGATTTCAAAAATCTCAACAGAGCTTGCCTAAAAGATGAATTCCCGCTGCTAAACATGGACTTGTTAATAGACCCTGCAGCAGGAAGCGTCATGTTCTCCTTCATGGACAGGTTCAGCGGATACAATCAGATTCGAATGGCGCCAAAGGATGCGGAGAAAACTGCATTCAGAACATCCATAGGAAAGTTTTACTATACTATGATGCCTTTTGGGTTGAAAAATGAAGTACCAACGTACCATGACAGCCATATTCCACGACATGATGCACCGTGAGTTGGAAGACTATGTAGATGACATAGTTGTGAAGTCAAAAAGGTGAGAAGATCATGTCCAAATATTGAGGAAAATTTTTGAAAGATGTCGGGCTTTCAAGTTGAGAATGAATCCCCTCAAGTGTACATTTGAAGTATCTTCTGAAAAGTTTCTGGGTTTCTTGGTTCATAGCAAAGGAATAGATGTAGACCCAGCTAAAGCTACATCCATAGCACCCATAAAGCTGCCTGCCACGGTGAAAGAACTAAAGAGTTTCCTGGGGAAGGTCTCATACATTCAAAGGTTTATCCCTGGTTTGGCATCAATCACTTTGGCCATCGCTAGATTACTCAAGAAGTGGCAAGGCTTTGAGTGGAGAGAAACACAATAGACAGCCTTTGAAAGGTTACAACAGATTATGATGAACCTTCCTATAGTGCAAGCCCAAATTCGCAAAAGGCCACTACTACTCTACTTAGCCACCAACTCGTATGCCATAGGCGTGTTGATTGCCCAAGAGGATGGAAGTGGCGTTGAGCAACTAGTCTACTACATCAGTCACACTTTAAAAAATGTAGAGACTTGCTACCCAAGGGTGGAAAAGGCATGCTTGGCAATAGTATATGCTTCATAGAAGCTATGCCATTATTTCCTGACCTACGAGGTATGGCTAATGACTAAGTTTCACGCAATTAAAGCTTTGTTGCGGCAGCCAATTCTCTTTTGAAGGATATTCTAGTGGAAGCTACAATTGTCGTAGTATGATTTGAAGGTGGGAATGCCCAAAGCAGTGAAGCTATAGCAGACTTGTTGGCACAATTCCCAAGAGAAGAGGAATTCCCATTGGACGATGAGGTTCCAGGGGAGGTAGCCATGGCCGAAGAAGTTAGAGAGCAATGGGTAATGAAGTTTGATGGATCCTCAACTGCCCACCCAAGAGGCATGTAGTTCTGTATCATAAGAAGGACGAGGCCATTGTGCTCTCATTCAAATTAGAATTCCCCTACTCAAACAATACCGCAGAATATGAGGCTTATCTCACTGGGCTAGCTACAGCCCTCGAAATGGGAGTCAAGCATATAAAAGTAATAGGTGATTCAAACCTAGTGGTGTGCCAAACCAAAGGGAGCTTCTCTTTGAAAGAACCCAGCTTAGCCCAGTACAGAACGATGACCAAAAAAATAGAGGAAAAGTTCTCAACATTTGAGATAGAGCACGCTCTGAGGAGTGAAAATCGGTATGCAAACGTGCTGGCCACGTTAGGATCTCAAATAGCATTTGAAGGGAGCAGCACCAGGATAGAAGTCAGCAAACGGAAGGAGTCCATTATTGAAATATTGAAGGAGAGGTTCCAAGAAGAAAATTTTGAAAAAGATTGGAGGATTCCCATAAAAGAAGCTTTGATGAAAGAAGAAGATATGGCAGAATTGAAGGCGTTGAAATACTACGCCTTGGTAAAAGGAGAATTGTATCGCAGGATGCTGGGTTGAATCCTGTTAAGATGTGTGGGGTAGGAGGAGGCCTAAAGAAAGTTGAGGTAAGTACATGATAGAACACGCGGGTTCTACAAAGAAGTCAACCTTTACCGTAACATCCAAAAGGCAGGTTTCTATTGGCCAAGCATGGGTAAGGACCCAGACCAAGTCCAAACCCAATGTGAGGCCTGTCAGCTTGCGACAAATAAAGAGGAAAGCTATGTTGTCTTCTGTTAGGAAATTTAGACCTCAGTTGATAGAATTAACAAGTTTTAAACCCCAGTTGTTAATTAGATTTATTATGCATAAAACTTGTTAAAACAAATAAACATCAATATCATGTCAAAACTAAGTGTAGCGGAAAAATAAATAAGACAAGATATGATTACCCAGGAAAACCAATGAAACTAACTAGTTTCACAGTAAAAAGCCTGGGGGGAAACCTTCCCGAAAAGCAATTCACTATAGTAAAGAGAAGTTTCAGATCTAGTACAAAACCTTTGTCCCTAGATTTTACAATCCCCGTAGATGAACTCACAGCAGAAACCTTCTACCGCTTCAGAACCTCTGAACTCTTCAATATATGAACGCCACCCTTTGATGCACGGATCCCAGTACGTGACTCACTCTTTTGCACGAATCCCAGTACGTGACTCACTCACCAACTTAAGGAAGAAGAATGTTGGCTGCAAAGTTCTTCACTCCATTAACAATGAAGATCAAGAAGCACTTGGTTACAAAACCCCAAGGCGCAAAGACGCAGTAGCTTCTTTTAGAGAGAATAAGGCTTCGATCACCTTTTGCATATGTTCTCCTTGTATTCTCTTGTGTGACGGCCTCTAAAATAAGCCTTATATATACCTAGGGTCGTGAGAAAAGAAACCCTACACAAATACAAAAGCCTGGCCCAAAAATCAAATCTGAAAATTCGGATTTCCGTAACTTCGATAGATACCTCGATACATAACATCTGTCGAGATTCATTAAACCTCGATAGATAGCTATCTATCAAGCAGGTGTCGAGCAGCTATCCGTAGGTGTCCACCGGGTGTCCAGCTTTAGTAAACACCTTTTCTTCACTTGTTTCTTGGTCCAATCTCCATGGCTTTAATACTAGACTTGAACCATGTTCTTTGAAGTATTAAACACATCCTAGATCAATCTAAATACAAGTAAAGTGTGTTTTGTCAAAGGATTAGCCAACTACATAATATATGTCCTTAACATCTTCATTGGCAAGGACTAGAGGAACGCGTTTGTATAATAACTGACAGAAGGTATCTTGCCGTAGAAGCATAGGGAAAGATACAAGCTTAAAAGGTTGGCAACACGTTACTCTTTACATGACGGAGTCCTTTTCAAGAAAGGGTATGATGGACACCAATTGCGGTGTCTGGGTCCCGAAGAAGCAAGTGAAATGATAAAAGAGGTACACGTAGGAGAATGTAGGGAGCACCAAGGCAAGAAAAAGTTGTACAGATGCTTGCTATAGATGGGTTATTACTGACCCACCATGAAGAGGGACACAACAGAATTCATAAAAAAAAATGCCACAGTTGCCAAGTACAAGCCAACCTGATTCACACTCACCCACATAACTTACACAGCATGGTCACCCCATGGCCCTTTCACACCCGGGGGCTTGATTTGGTGGGACCAATTAGTCCTCCATCACATGGGTACATATGGATCCTAGTGGCTACAAAGTATTTTACCAAGTAGGCAAAAGCAATACCACTCTGTAAGGCCACGAGAGGGGTAGTGGCAAACTTCATCAAGGAAAATATAATTGTTAGGTTCGGAGTGCCCCACAAAATCATCAGTGACAATGGCACGCCCTTTGTCAACAGTAAGGCGAGAAAGAT
The DNA here is from genome assembly GCF_040712315.1 of Castanea sativa. Lineage (NCBI taxonomy): Eukaryota > Viridiplantae > Streptophyta > Magnoliopsida > Fagales > Fagaceae > Castanea > Castanea sativa. Next base: position 23,050,656 of record NC_134018.1, read on the forward strand.
GCTGAAATTCTATCAGATCAAACACCATCAGTCATCGCCCTATTACCCTCAGGGAATGGGCAGGCAGAGGCAATGAACAAGACCCTTATAAAGATTATCAGCAAGATGAGCCAGGAATATACTGGAGGATGGGCAACACACCTGCCAGACGCCCTTTGGGCTTACCAAAGTTAGACACATGGTTTGCACCCTTCTCTTTACTACAGAACAGAGGTGATGAGCCTCGTAGAAGTAATGACTCCCTCTCTGAGGGTCATGCAAATGCGGAAGAAAAAAAAGGAGAAGGAAGTTTTTGCGGTAGAAAGGTGTGAAGCCCTAAAAGGGCTAGACAAGAAAAGGGAAGAGGCTCAAGAACACATACGCAGATACAGACAAAAGATGGTTGAAGCGTATGGCAAGATGACTAGAGAAAGAGTGTTTGCGGAAGGGAAACTTGTGCTAAAGGCCGCGGATCACGTTAGAAAAAGTATAGTAGGATCGTCTAAGTTCTCACCAAAATGGGAGGAACCCCTTGTGATAAGGGAGGCATATGCAAGCGGGTATTATCATTTGGCCTAGATGGATGGAAAAAATCTAATGGACCCCATCAATGGCAAGTGGTTAAAATGATATTATGCTTTAAAAAAAATCATGTTGTTATCTCTTTTGTTTAGTTATTTCCATGTTTTTTTTTTCCTTTCCTCCAGGTGACCATGTCACAAGACAGTATTGTAGCATGCTTTTATTCAGAATGTAATGAAAAACTATGAAGTATTAGAAAGCATATAGTATCATAGTCATAGCAATACTTGTAGCAAAAACAGTAGTAAATGTAGTATCATAGTTTACAAATCCAAACTATAGCAGTCATGTCAAACTTGCTACATAAGTCCTCTAGAAAATAAAAGTGTACTAGATAGGGAAATAAGGGAAAGGAAATAAAGGGGAAACTACATAATATCAACGAAGTCCAAAAATGAGAGTCTGATCTCCAAAGCGACTAGATCCAGCAACACTAGAAAGAAGGCAACCACGATGGACCCTCCAAGTCTGCCACCTCCTTCTTCAAAGCCTCAATGCGTGTATCAATGGCATCCACAGCAGGCTGAACCTTCTTCATGAAGAATGCTCGGGCAATCTCACGCAAGTGGTCCAACATGAACTCTACAACAAAGCCCATTCTGATTAACTCCTGGACTGCGGCCCTCCACTACAAGATCCTCTTGGCAGAAACAATATCGATGAAGTTGTGCTCAATGTCATTCATCACACTCCCCGACAACTTCAAGAAATGCTCCCTCGCAGAATGGCCAAGAAGAAATCCCCACATGAAGTCCCTATAGCTCCTATAGACTGCCTCCAAATGAGAAGCACACTCCCTAGGAACCCTAAAGCCGTGGAAGTTAATATAAGGAGACCCAAAAGTTTACAGGATCAGGATCATTAACCTCGGACTGGTCAAAGTGAATGAAAAAGGCCACAGCCTCACTCACAGGATATGGAACCATAGCAGAACTATTGCCCACCTCAAACAGATGAGGGGCAGTAAGAATCGAACTTGAAAGAAAATTTGGAGTGCGGTAAATGAATGAAATAAAGCAGAAGAATTCATAACAAAGATAAGGAAGAAGATGGAGGAAAGAAAACATACCATGACCCGTAGAAACGGGGGATGTAGGTGTGGTAGAAACAAGTGTTGTAGGTATGGCAGAAATAGGTGCTGTAGGTATGGCAGGAATGGGGGCTGTAGGCATCGCTATGTCTGCTATAGTCTGAGGCTCCTCAGGAATCTCTGTGATCAGAAGAATGAACATGAAGAATAATTAAAGATTGCATCAGAAAGTTATACTGATATATATTAAAAGAGAAGAGATGGCAACGATAAAGGATGGGAGAGAAAGCCTAATAAGTGTAAGGAATACGTACCCATAGCCTCGGTCTCGTACTCATCACTGTCCTCATTGTCGGAATCAGAGACCCTCTTCTTCATGGTAGGCTCATCATCAAAATCCTCAAGAACCACCTCAGATCCCTCATCAAAAGACAAGTTTACATCAGGCCCGCAAGTGGCAGAGCTAGGAATGGATGAGGGAGTAACCACCAGAGAAGAACCATCCTTTACGGCTTGAGACAAAGCCGCAAAAGGGTCACTAGTCAAAATAACAAGAGGCGTAGCAGGGAGGCACTATCAGTCTGGTAAGCAACCACAAGATTAACTCCTTTCTGAGGAATAGAGGTCTCGATAGGAATGGAAGCTGGCTCACTGACCCTCCCGGTCTAAGCACCCTCCACTATAGGTCCAGGCTTGCTAGAAGGGATAGGTGTCTAGACAAGAACCCCCTGTGCAACAGCAGGAGTAACAACAGCCGTGGCCTCAGCCACCACTATTAGGACATATGTGGTTCACTTGTTAGGAACATATGTCATTATTTTATGTAATTGGCTAATCCTTTAACAAAATGCACTTTACTTGTATTTGGGTAGATCTAGGATGTTTTTAATACTTCAAGAAACAAGATTTTAAGATTAAGTGTTAAAACCATGCAAGTTTTTCCAAGAAACAAGCTGAAGAAGTGCCTGTCATTACAGCCCTTAAGAAGCTATTCCAGCCCCGTGGTTCGACAGCTGCTCGACAGCTTCTCGACAGATGCTATCTGTCGAGGTTTAACAAAAATAGAAATTTTGATCTGTTCTCTTCCAATCCGTGAATATTTCTTTGGGCCTTCTTTTCTCATAACCTTAGACATATAAAATGATTATTTTAAGGGCTGTATCCGGTTACACAGAAGAGAGCACAATTGCACAAGAGCATAATTCCAGAAGTGTGACCGGAAACCTAGTTTTACCCTAGTTCTTGAAGAAGCTGCTGTGTTTGTACACCGTAGGGTTTTATGACCAAGCAACTTCACGATCTTCATTTTTTGAGAGAAGAAGAACTTTGCAGCCAACATCTTCCTCAAGTTGGTGATTGAAGTCGCGTACTGGGATTCGTGCAATTGGTTAGTCACGTACTGGGAGCCGTACAATACAAGGAGAGATTGTCACTACAGAACAAGTCCAATTGGGTATTGGGGTAAGGGTTCAACTATAGGTTGGTATAAGGGACTGGGATTCCTTTAATTGTAACCGCTTGTTTTGATAATAGTGGATTCTTGGGAGTGGTGATCTTAAAATCACCCGATGGAGTTTTTGCCTTGGAGGTTTTCCCAATTCGTAAACAAATCACCGTGTCAAATTTAATTTTCGTTGCATTTAGTTATTTGGTGATTTGTTTTTGCTACCACGCGTTTGCATGTTAATTTGATCAATTAATAAACTTGGCTAATTAATTAATCAATTTATCACAAGGGCTCAATACGTTTTTGGCCTATCAACCACATCGGCCCTATCAAAGAAACCCTCTATGGGTGTGCCCATGGTAGTAGAAACATCCTCAGACGTGGGGTGATAGATGGAGATGGGCTCGGGCTAGGGCTGAAGAACACGAAACAAAAGAAAAAATAAGGAGAGGGGAACACATGATAAATGGCGATGCATATATATATATATATATATATATATATATATATATATATATATATATATACATATGAAAAGAAGAGGAGAGAAAGAAACAGGGCACATAATTACATAGGGCAATAGGAACACATGCAAAAAGGAAGAGAGAAAGAGATACCTCTAACTCAGGCTCATCAAGCAATATGGGGTAGGTGGCAGAAGTGTCCTCCTTGTGCTTAAACTGCAAAAAAAAAAAAAAAAAAAAAAAAAAAAAAAAAAAAAAAAAAAGGGACAAGAGGAAGGAAATAAATGAACATGGATATGGGGTTAGCCGCAAAAAAGCCCTAGGAGATGTCTTCCTCTTGCTGCCTCTGGTCCTGCTGGAAGGAGGAGCATCAGCAAATGGTTGTGGAGCAGCAGGCCTAGCCTTGCTTGCTGGAAGGGGTACGAGCAGAAAGCGGAGGAGAATTCTCCAAGACTATATTACCTATCTAAGTAAGGCCACCTTTGAAAGTGACAATATCAAAACAAGTCTCAGAGTAGTAATCACCCTTCTTGGCAGACTTAGGATTGGTAAACCGAGATGCGAAGCCCTTCTTTGTAAGGATGGGAAGGTTCGTCACCTTCACTTTCTTTTCCCAACCCATGGGGAAATAACCAGCATACTAGAACTACCATTTCGCCTCCCGCATCCCACTCAAATATAGTAGACTAACTCTGCTTCCTAGCATTTGCCACCACAGACTTGGTGGGAAGAAGTAACCGAGGGTTAACAGAAATGACTGCGTGGAGCCTATCAGGAGGAATGAGAGAAAACCCACGGCTGCCCAACAACTCCTGCTTAAATGAGATCATCACGGCCTACCAATACTCGTGCATCGCTGCAGTACAAATACCCTCCCTATGTGAACTGGGTACGATGACTACTATAAAACGCCTGCTCCTAAACTCAAAGGCACTATGTCACAGGAATGGCCAAACAGAAGTGGGAGACTCCATGATAGTAGAAAAATCATTAGGAATATCCTGGTCCAACCTAAACTACCTCCTCACTTTATCAGTAGAATAATGCACAAACCAAATCCCCTCATCGGCCTGATGGAAATATGCATGTACGCAGCGGAAAATTAACAGATCTACTTCATTCGCAATTGATAACATGTGCTATGTAAATTTCAGAATTCTAGAACAAGAGAGCATACCTTGGTACGGAGAAATTCAAAACCAAAGATTGAAGTACTTGGGAACACTTTTAATCTTCACTCCAATTCCACTTTACGCCCAAAATATGTGGTCTCTCAATCAGTTTTCAAGGGAGAATGATAAAGTGTCTATCTCTCACATACACAGTATTTCATAATGATGTCTCTCTTTTTCATACATTAAAATTCTGTATGTTTCTCTCCTTATAACTGATTATCTAATTGGGCTAGCCTTTTGGGCCTTTTCAATTGGGCTTTAGTAAGTGGCTTGGAGTGGGACCAAAAAGGGACCAATAAGACACTAGCTCCAATGGGCCTTGGGCTTTTCTGTCAACTCTTAACAAGTCCAAAGTTACCATTAACTATATTTAATACCACTATATAAATATAGTTGCACTCTAGGCCTTATTTATAAATTATATCCCAAGACTTTATTATACATGTAACCCCTTCATAAAACATTCGTAGTAATACAAAGTCATGAATGTAGACTGCCACTTTGTAAATTACTACATTTTATCCTTGAGTACCCGGTTTAATCCTTTAAAGTTATCCATTATATATTTATGAAATCTAATTTCATAAATAGATACTTTAGTAACTTCTTACCAAAGTGGTTAGGCCTAACTCTCTGAATAACTAAACCCATTAAACTTATCTAAAGGGAATATTTTATATCTCCGTTAAAAGACTCTGAATTCCATCTTGAGAATATATGTTCCATCAACATTAAATGTGGCTGCCCAACATACTAAGATTTTGACCATTACTTTAGATCTCACTACTGATATATCAAAACAACCTACATTTCATGATCAGGTCCATTATTCTATCAGGATTAAGAGTTCATGTAAATAGAAGTCATGAGTTTATTATTCATTTGACAGTTGTTCGGAGAATAATAAATCTCACAGCGGTCCAGTTCAATATGTTTTAACTCTTAAAACATATCAACATACCAACTAGAAATCTTCATTTCCATGATCAAGACAAATCATCTTAGTTGATATGTTCTAATCTTCGCAGATGAAATGCCCAATTTCATCATCGACTACGAACTACACTTTGAATTTACAAGGAACTTGTGATTTACATCTTCTGTGACTAAATCACATACAATGCATCTCATGGACTATATGATAATGTCTCATATTCATGTTACATTTATTTTAGATAATAATAAAACAACTTTATTAACCACAATATTAAGTCATACATAATGTCATACATAATATCATACATAGCATCATACAATAGGATTTAAGGGCACTAATCCTAACACGGCCAAGTAAGGCAACCACCCAGCATTGGTGGCTGCCAAGTATGTAATACCCCTTTCATCAAAACCAATCAATGGGGTGATGGTCCCAGCAGTATCAACAAAAGGACCCATGGCAGAATCAGCACATGTATAACCCGTACCCAAACTCCTATATGCTCTCCAATAAAAACCAACTCCCTTATTAAAGAACTCAACAGTAGGATGTCCAAACAGCTTCAACCCAACCTAACGAAAAAGTCAACGGAAAATATGTTGCAAATCGACCACAGAAATTAGTAATAACCTTCGGACATGAATGATATCTCTCCTTGGCTATGCGAATAGGCCTACACTTTTCCAAATGCCTAGCATAGCACTCCCACAACAAATGGTACAAAATAGTGTTATGGGCAGAGGTAGTAACTATATGGCAGGAACTTGCTTGCTACTCATCACTCTGCAAAATATCTTATTATACATACAGATGACCCACAAACATGGGTGCCAACGGCAGACTCACCCCAGCAGATATCTTGATGGCTAAACAAAAATATAAAGGCTTCATAACATCATGAGGATGAGAGCCAAAGATGAACTTACATAGCCAGAATGTAACGAAGGCCACACGACAAGCAACAACGTAACCCTTGGAAAAAGCTCCAACCCAATGTGACAACTTCATGTTTCCATTCATCCCCTTCCTCAACTCGGCCTCCACGGCCTCCTCCTCCGGAGAGAACTCCAAAGCACCGGGGTCAACATCACCAAGAATGGGCAAAAGTTGTTGGTTTGCCACATCCTCCAAGGTCACAGTGAAAAAATGGCCTTCAACATACCGGCCTATAGTAACGTCACCATGAAGCCCTTATTGGACAACTCATCATCTACCCACTCCTTCCAACCCAAAGCAGTACCCGACCCAAATTTAAAAAGAACGGGCACGAGGAGTGAAGTACCTTAGCGGATAATGAGATCGGGGATTGAAAAAGTCAATAGAGCCCAAGATCTCTCCATGTTGTGGTGCCAAAGGGAAAGCCACACACAACCTAATGGCGGAGGTAGGTACTCGCCAGGCACTTTTGGGAAAAGGGCATGGGTGTCGTACCAAGGGTCTATGAGAGGAGCGCACTCACTATTCGGGTCGCGGCGTCCTTCTTCCTAATCAAGTTTAATAAAAATTTATTGTTTGCAATTAAATATACTAAGCAAATAATTAAACTAAGCTTAAATATAATATAAAGCAGTAAAGAGATGTAAAAAATCCAGAGAAAGGAATTAAGGTTTTGGAATCCGCCTTGTAAATCATATCAACATCTATTTATGATCATTAAAATCCTTATTTTAAAAATCAAAAGCATGTTCCTCTTCGCTTCATAGGTATAAAATCAAATCATCAATTGTATCAATTGACAAACAAATCACAAAAGACATCTAATTTTAAAATCAAGAAATAATAAACCAAGCATTCAATTAATTAAGAAAAATCATAAATCATGAGAAAAACATGATTGAACTCATATCTAGAATCCCATCTTAGTCAATTGATATGAAGCAAGAACAATTTAAATTATTAAAGAATAACTATTGTAGGAAAAATCAAATCACATAAATATTACTGATAATCCTTAACAAGGTTTCATCCTCAGCCCTAATTATAAATTTAGCTACTCATGGTAATTGAAATAAAACAAGAGAGTAAAATATTAAACATTAAACTAGACAAATAAAATAGAGAAAGAAATAGTCACAATGCTATCATGGAGAAAAGCTACAGAGAAGCCACATGTGACACTGCCTCTTGCTCCAATTTTCTGTTTTGTATCCCAGCTCTAGTACTAGCCTTCTTTGAATTTTTCCCTAAAGAGCCTTTAAATAGGTCTAGGAATCCTATTACAAGTTGAATTCTCGTTTGGAGAAAATCCTTGATTTTTAGCCTTCACTTAACCAACGACTTTGGCCTATTTAAAGTTAGCATTCAGATTTTTGGTAAACTACAGAGCTATAGTCCTTTAAGTTAACTTTCCAGCCCAACTTGAATCCTTTAGATTAGACGTCTGAGCCAAAAGCTATGCCAAGAATACTGACTGATATGCAGGTTGGAATCTTAATCCGAATTGGACTTGGATTTGGTGCAAATTTCCTTTGATTCCTTACTCCAATTGGACTTAAATTTAATTGGGTTGGCCTTCTTTAACTTCATCATGGCCCCTGTAAAAGTAAAGTCCATTAGCTTTCTTCTTTGCACAAATCCACTTATTTAATTCCATTCTCCTACAAAAGACAAATTCACGTAATAAAATTCAATTAAGCACAAAATTGATTATTCAGCATTATTCCAAAACCAAATTTAAAATGCATGAATTAACTCAAAATAAGTATGATAATGCTTTAAGAAAGAAAGAGTAATCAAAAGGCTCAACGGTGTGACTAGCGATAATGTATCAAGAAAGGAAAAGAAAAACACATATATGGCTCAAAGTAGACACAAATGGCGTAATCTCATCTCTCAAAGACTAGTATAGTTCTTTCAACATCATTCAAGTGTGGCGTAAAATTTAAAATAAAAAAAAAATTTCTTGGCCAAAAGAAAGAACAATGAGACTACAACAAGGGAAACATGTTATGCACTTCCAAATGAACTTTAAGATTAGAAAAAATAAAATAAATAACCCTCCAAAAATAATGATTGGCTCAAAACTCATAAGGGTTTTAGTCTCCACATTGTTATCTTGAAGATTTTCTAATTACTTTTATCCTTCAATGACAAGTTGTGTCTGAGTGGCTACATGCATGTGAATGATTTGAGCATGAAAACAATGAAATGCTTTAAGCAAGAGTAGTATAATGAACTCAAAACATAAACCTCAAGCTAGGCAAAAAGATTTTTTTTTTTTTTTTTTGGTACTAAACAAAACAAACAAAAAGATAGAAATCTATGTACATCCCCCCAAGCCTAAACCAAACATTGTCCTCAATGTTAAAAATGATACTCTCAAATATATGTCTTGAATGAAAATAGAGAAAAATATTAATATGCAACATGAGAACCAAGTAGAAACAAGTAAGGTAAGGAGAAGGAGGAGACGTGCCTTGATCAAGCTGATTGTTATAAGTTTTAATTTCTGTCAAATATCAGCTCGAACAAAAGAATATAAAACTAAACAAGAAAATAAACAAAAATATTAATCTAAAAGCTAAAAATAAACAAGAAAAGATTTCCTTTTTTTTTCTTTTCTTTTTGCAAAAAGATTTAACACAACTGGAGATTAATCCTGATATATAAGACCATCCAAACCTCAACAACACCATGGAGATAAATAATGCATATTATGAATGGACTAGTCCAATGAGATTGTAACTTACCTGGGTCAAAAACATGTTGGGAGGATTTAGCAATCCCTTCCAAGTGAATTCTATGCATAACCACAAAGGGACTAATACCCTTAATATCAGCAATTGTCCAACCTATAGCTTCCTCATGCTCTTGAAGTATAGTTACCAATTGATGTTTCCAAAAGTCATCCAACTTTGGTGGTTTTACAATAGATGGGAATGGGGATGAAGAAAATGGAAGATGACTGCTTTTGGTTGCCAACTATCAGTACTTACGAGAGGAACAGAATCCAACAATGCATTAACCTCCTCAATTGATTTTTCAATATCCAAATTGCAATAAAAAAGGGTTAAGCAAACCTTAGGGGATCCTCACAACTTGAGTGTATGAAAGTATCATGGACTAGGCCCTCAATCATGTTAACTTCACATATATCCTCATTGTCTAGTACTTGCTTACTTATGTCAAAGATATTAAGCTCAACAGTCATATTCCCAAAAGAAATCTTCATCACACCAATTCGAAAATTGATCAAAGCATTGGATGTGGCTAAGAAAGAGCGACCCAAAATGACATGGATTTGTATACTGGCATTTAGAGCAGGCTCAGTGTTTAACACAACAAAATCAACAAGAATATAGAAATACATCCACCTTAATCAACACATCCTCAACAATACCTCTAGGAATTTTCACAAATCTATTAGCTAACTAGAGTATCATAGTTGTGGGCTTCAACTCCCTTAAACCTAGTTATAAATAAATTGAATTTGGCAGTGGGTTCAAACTAGCCCTCAAATCTAGCAAAGCTCGCTCAATGAGACGATCCCCAATCTTGCATGAAATAGTAGGAGATCCAGGATCTTTACATTTCACTGGGTATTTATTCTGAATGATTGAATTGACTTACTTTGTCAAAAATTCCTTTTAAGGGACATTTGTCTTTCTCTTCATTATCACATGATCTTTTAGAAACTTGGCATAAGTAAGAACTTGCTGAATTGCATCAAGAAATGGAATGTTAATTTGCACTTGCTTAAAAACCTCTAAAATATCAACAAATTGTGCACTTTTTTGAGGACTGATTAAAATTTGAGGAAAGGGAGCTTTAGGAACAAACTTCTTATCAAGAGGGGAAGAACTAAGATCCAGAATTGGAATTAAGGTTGAGTTGCCCCTCTTTTCTCTATGATCATCCTGTGAACTGTGAACTCCTTTTTCCTCTAACACAGTTTTTTTTTATTATCCTCCACTTCTAGCATTTTCACTTGATTATTAACTTGTCTTCTGGACCTAAGGGTAGTAATAGACTGAATAAATTCATGTGCATGAGTAAAACTAGAAGAACCATTGATGGCATACTGCCCTTTTGGGTTGGGTATAGGCTGACTAGAAAATTTTCCTTTTTTCCTCTCTCCAACTTGAGTTGCTAACTGGCCAACTTGATTTTCCAACTTTAAAATAGCTTGAGTATTTAAATGAGTGAAATCTTTTATCTCTTGAATGGCTTGGCTAGTTGATTGCATGAAACTTTAGAGAGACTCCTCCAAAGATGATTGTTGTCTTGGTGGTGCCATAAACTGGAGAGTTGATTGAGGAATGGGAGGATATGCTTGGGTAGGTGGACAAAATTGACTTTGTTGATGCACTTGTTGTCCACTTATATTTGTGGGAGAATGGTTCTGCCTCCAAGAGAAATTAGGTTGATTTTGCCAATTTGGATTGTATGTCTCTGATAATGGACTAGCAAGTGGCCTTCCATAATTATTCAGTGCATTTGCTTGCTCAGTATAGTATTCAGGGTAGCTAGCTATGGAAGGACACATTTGTGTTGTATGCATAGGACTTGCACAGATAAAGCATGTTTCACTTTGAACTTGATTGATAGAATTCATCCCTCTACCTAAAGCTAAATCTTCAACCTTACGAGTGAGATTGTCCAACCTAGCTTTTATGTCTAAATCTTCATTGACTTCATACAATCCTCCTTTCTTAATTGTAGGGGCACATCTCTCTACGATTAGAAAAATCCCATTGTTGTGAGTTTCTGATAAATTTTCAAGAAATTCTCAAAAATCCACCACCATTCGTGGACTCAATCATTATAAAAATATTGTACTAGTCTCCATGTTTCAAAACCATGGTGAGGACACTTTAAGATCAAGTCCTTAAATCTTTCCCAACTCTCATTAAATTTCTCTTGTTCATCCTGATAAAAATCTGTAATTTCTCTCCTCAAAGCATTGGTCTTGGCCATTGGGAAAAATTTAGAAAGGAATTCGGTGACCAACAGTTCCCATGAAGTGATAGATCCAGGTGACAAAGAATTAAGCCTCGCTTTTGTCTTATCCTTTAAGGAAAAAGGGAATAAAACGCAAGCGAACAGAGACAACAGTGAAATTCTGGAACTTACAAGTAGCACAAATCTCAATAAAATCCTTTCCATGCATATAAGGATCTTCTCTATCCAATCCATGAAAAGTAGGAAGAAGGTGGATTATTTGTGGCTTCAACTCAAAATGTGCAGCAGTGGCTGCAAGCAATACTATGCAAGATGGAGGATTGGTGGTAATAGGTGAGAACAACTCTCTAAGAGTTTTTGAATCATCTCTTGTTTCTCCCATTATGGATGGATAATCAAAAATAACAAGATGATTTTCTTTATCACGTATTCAAATTCTCATACACCATGCACAAAGAAATATTTTTTTTTCTACTTAAAAAAATAAATTTTAACTACAACTAGTAGAAGGAAGAATTCAATTAAGACCTAATTTATTTTCCTAACCAAGTCCCCGACAACGGTGCCAAAAACTTGTAGTGAAATTTTAAAGTACTCGCAAGTGTACAAACCATACCAAAGTATAGTTTGACAAGAACAAGGTCGAACCCATAGGGACTTGAATGAACGTAGGAAAATTAATCAAATCTTAACCAAATTAATCCTAATCAAGTTTAATAAAAATTGATTGTTTACAATTAAATATACTAAGCAAATAATTAAACTAAGAAAAGATATAATATAAAGCAACAAAGGGATGTAAACAATCCAGAGAAAGGAATTAAGGTTTTGGAATTCGCCTCGTAAGTCATATCAGCATATATTTATGATCATTAATTTTTCTCACCTACTGCATGATAATCTAGAAATCAATCTTGTTATTATGGAAAATATTCTCATTAAAATCTTTATTTCAAAAATCAAATGCATGTTCTTCTTCGCATCATAGGTATAAAATCAAATCATCAATTGTATCCGTTGACAAACAAATCACAAGAGATATCCAATTTTAAAATCAAGAAATAATAAACCAAACATTCAATTAATTAAGACAAATCCTAAATTATGAGAAAAACATGATTGAACTAGAATCCCATCTTAGTCAATTGATATGAAGCAAGAACAATTTAAATCATTAAAGAACAACTTTTGTGGGAAAAATCAAATCACATAAATATTACTAATAATCCTTAACACGGTTTCATCCTCAACCCTAATTATAAATTTCGCTACTCATGGTAATTGAAATAAAACAAAAGAATAAAATATTAAAGATTAAACTAGACAAATAAAATAGAGAAAGAAATAGTCACAATGCTGTCATGGAGAAAAGCTACAAAGAAGCCACATGCGACATGCCTCTTGTTCCAATTTTCTGTTTTGCATCCCAACCCTATCACTAGCCTTTTCTGAATTTTGCCCTAAAGAGCCTTTAAATAGGTCAAGGAATCTATTACAAGTTGAATTCTTGTTTGGAGAAAATCCTAGATTTTCACTTAACCAACGATTATGGCCCATTTAAAGTTAGAATTTAGACATTTGGTAAACTACAAAGTTGTAGCCTTTTAAGTTAACTTTCCAGTTGTGGTGGGCCTTTTTTTGTGACTGCGGGCTGGGCTGCCTCCTACCACGCTATGGCCCAAAGGTTTTGGGTTAGAGTCTCAAGACCGGCCTGATCACAACTCGCCTCAAACTAGCTTGTGCGCAAACTAAAGCCCTTTTGTTGGAACCTTGATCACTCACCTATGGCAGATAAAACTGTTACAAGAAAATTATGGAAGACAGGTGTAATATAACAATAATAAAAGGAAGTATGTTTACTGTGAGCCAGAAAACAAGGAATACTGAGTGAAATAAGGAAGAAGCAGTGCTACGATATAAATGCAATATAAATATGACGGTAATAATAAATAAAGGGAAATAACACCAAAGCTTAATCAATAAAATGAAAGAAAGGATGGTCAGTTTGCCGTGCTTGGTTGCCTTACGGAGTTAAGTCTAAGAAGAGAACCACTTCTTCAATGTGGGTAACCTCACGAAAAAATCCTGCCACAGAAATTACCCACTTTGAGAGAATAGGCCTAAATGGCTTATGCTCAAATTCCTTAATCTTCACTAAAGGGCAGGCTTTTAGAGGGAGAGAATGGATTAGCCTATTGGTGCATGTCTATTACGACACTCTTGCCTACTCTCTGTTTTTCTTTCTCTTTCTTTCTTAGTTTTCTGCTCTACTTTTACTCTCTTTTTCTATTGTTTTTTTACTCTGGTATTTTTGTGTTCTCTCCTGCTTTCTTTTTCCATGTTCTTATGATGATCTACTGTGCATAGCGGATTCTCCTTTTATATTGCCTGCCGTGACTAGGTTTTTACTACTTTGCCCCTTAATCGCTTTTGTCTAGGTGTGGGTGTCCTCCCAGACCACCCACTGGTCTGTCAGCTGTCTGGTCACCACCACTTACCTGTGCTAGCCGTGCCACATCCCATTACTAGACAAAGAGTCCTATTTTGTTTGCTTGCCCACCGTGGCATTACCATCCAAATAAGGGTGGTCATTCTCTCTCACTATCCCTCATGGTATGCACCTAGTGATTCTAACTTGTCTTTCCCTCTTTTGGGTGTTATGTCATCCCAATAGGACATTTTTCCGAAAAGAATTTGAGCGGGGACCCCAGAATAGACTCTCCCCTTCTCCCTACCGTTAGACCACACCCTCTCTTACCTCTAGCCCATGGCCCAACAATCCTGTATTGACTGGGTACAAGTTAGTGGTGCCTAAACCTTGTGCGTGTTGTACTTTCATATGTGTCCATTGCTTGTCTGCTACTCATGCGTTTGACATTACTTAAAGGCTCATCTGTGTATTCTGCTGCTCATTCTTGACTTCTTGTGACATGAATGGGCTTCTGAGCCTTTATTCTTCATAGCTTGCTTCCTTCCTGGGCTAGGTCTTGCTTGACTGTGGGATTTTCTTTCTCTAATTCATTCTTTATCCCTTTAGCGAGTTTGTTGGTACTTATGCCACACCATTCTGTCATTCCTGGTGTGTCATTGTTTGCGTCGTGCTTGCTGGGCCTCTTTCGGGCCTGTTGTATGCTTTCCCTTTACTTAATTCCAGTGGCCCAGCGGTATCATTAGGCTAGTATTCATGCTACTTTGGGCTTCCTTGGCCCATTCCATTGCTTCCAGGCTTCCTCAGCCCATTTCATTTTTTTGGGCATCCTTGGCCCATTTTCTTTCCTTAGGCATCCTCGGCCCATTCTAATTCTTTATTCGCATGAGCTTTTACTAAGTCTGGGCCTCCCCGGCCCAAATTACCATATCCTTCTTCACCTTTGGGGTCTATGGGCTTTCTATCAACCCCTTACTCACTTAATTCATTACTTTGGGCCTTTTTGGCTCATTCTTGCCTGCTTTCTATTTCCCATAATGCCTATGGGTTTACTACTTTTTCTCTGGGCTCTTTTAGGCCCACTTGCTTTTTTTAAGGCCCATTTACTATTTTCTAGGCCTATGATCCATTATTTCTGCCACTCGGGCTTAATGGTTTTTTTCTCAATTTACAAACTTTTTTCCTCTCATATTGTTGGGCTTCTTCCTGCTATTGGGCCTTCTTGTCAAAATGAGCATCAACATTCAACGCTTTGAGCATATGAAGTGCTCCTGTGGTTCATATGCGTACAAAAAGGACTCTTCTTCTTCTTTGTCCTTTCTTCTTCTTTTCTTTTTTTTTTCTTCGCAGGCTTTTTTAAACAGTGGGCCCAACATTATTTTTCTTTCTTTCCTGCCATGAATAGTGTTGTCTCTTAAAATTTTCCAATTTAGCAGTTATTCTGAAACACAGCTTCTGCTTCATTAATTCCATACCTTATCTGATTGGTGACCCATCGCATCCTTTCGTGTCAGTGTTAATGACATTAGTACTTAAGGAGATTCCTTTCACGTCAGTGACACAAAACACTCTTTCCCTTTCCTTTTCTTCATCACGTCTTCTCTCCCAAACACTTTCACCCATCTACTTCGATCAATCATTCCATCATAATGCCAGCAAAAAGCCAAGGTTCTTCCTGCCACCAAAAACATAGACGAAGAGGCTCCTTACTCTGAATTGGAGCATTCCGATGAGGAGGAAGGACGCCGCAACCCGAATAGCAAGTGTGCACCTCGGGTCGTGTATGGCTTTCTGTTTGTCGTCACAATACAGAGGTGTCTTGGGCTCTGTTGGCTTCTTCGATCCTCAATCTTGTCATCCACCAAGGTACCTCACTTCCCGTGCCCATTCTCTTTGAATGTAGGTCAGGTACTACTTTGCATTGGAAAGAATGGGTAGATGAAGAGTTATCCGACAAGGATTTCATAGCGGCGTTACAGCAAGCTAGTGTGTTGAAGGCCATTGTTTCATGGCATTACCTGTCCAACTACAAGGACTTGTTCAATCTCTGTCATTTAGTCCGCCGGTGATGCACTGCTACTCACACCTTCTTTCTTTCCTACGGTGAGATCACCATGACCTTGGAAGACGTGGCAAACCAACTGCTTTTGCCTATTCTTGGTGATGTTGACCCCGGTGCCTTGGAGCTCTCTGCAGAGGAGAAGGCAGTGGAGGCCGAGTTGAGGAAGGGGATGAGTGGTAATGTGAAGTTGTCACATTGGGTCGGATCAATTTCCAAGGCTTCCATTGCTGCTTGCCATGCGGCCTTCGTCACATTTTGGCTCTGTAAGTTCATCTTTGGCTCTCATCCTCATTATGCTATGAAGCCTTTATATTTTTGTTTAGCCATCAAGATATCTACTGAGGTGAGTCTGCCATTGGCACCCATGTTTCTGGATCATCTGTATGTATAGTTAGATATATTGCAGAGTGATGAGAAGTAGGTGGGCTCCTGCCATATAGTTACTACTTCTACCTATAGCACTATTTTGCAGCATTTGTTGTGGGAGTGCTATGCTAGGCATTTGGCAAATTGTAGGCCTGTTCGCTTTGCCAAGGAGAGATATCATCCGTGTCTGAAGGTTATTACTGATATCTGCGGTCGATTTGCATTTGATTTTCTGTTGGCTTTTCGTTGTGTTGGGTTAAAGCCGTTTGGACATCCTGCTATTGATTTCTTTGACAAGGGAGTTGGTTTTTCTTGGAGAGCATATAGGAGTTTGGGAACTGGTTATACATGTGTTGATTCTGCCATGGGTCCTTTTGTTGATATTTCTGGGACGACCACCCCATTGACTGGTTTTGATGAGAGGTATCACATATTTGGCAGCCACCAATGCTGGGTGGTTGCCTTACTTGGCCGATGAGGGGATTCGGTTTGTGCATTATTTTGCTGATAAAATGAGGAGGCAGTTTGGGTTAGACTAGGATATTCCTGATGATTTTTCTGCTATCATGGAGTCTTCCACTTTTGTTCGGCCATACCTGCGACATAGTGCCTTTGAGTTTTGAAGCAGGTGTTTTACAGCAGTCACCATGCTAGGTTCACAGAGGGAGGGTATTTGTACTGCAGCTATGCACGGGTATTGACATGCCATGACAATCTCATTTGAGTAGGAGTTGTTGGGCAGCTGTGGGTTTTCTCTCATTCCTCATGATGGGCTCCACGCAGTCCTTTCTGCTAACCTTCAGTACTTCTTCCTACCAAGTCTGTGGTGGCATATACTAGGAAACAGAGTTAGTCTGCTATATTTGAGTGGGATACAGAGGTGAAGAGGTGGTTCTGGTATGCCGGTGATTTCTCCATGGGTTGGGAAAAGAGAGTGAAGGTGACAAACCTTCCCATACCCGTGAAGAAAGGCTCCGCGTCTCTGTCCGCCAAGCCTAAGTCTACCAAGAAGGCTAATGACTCCTCCGAGGCTTGTTCAGACATTGTTCCTTTTGAGGGCGGCCTTCCTCCAATAGGTAATATAGTCTTGGAGAGTTCTCCTCCTCCTTCTGCTCGTACCCATTCCAGCAAGCATCCCACTGCAAGCAAATCTAGGCACATTGCTCTGCGGCCATCTATTGATGCTCCTCCTTCTAGCAGGACTCGGGGCAGCAAGAGGAAGACATCTCCCCCTCCTTCATCTGCCACCACTGAGAGGAGAGTATGTTATCTCTAATTTTGCTTCTTCTCCATTTTTTTCTCATTCGTAGGGCTTTTCTACGGCTAACCCCATATACATATTTATTTATTTCCTTCCTCTTGCCCCTTTTTTTCTTTTCTTTTTTTTTTTTTTTTTTTTTTGCAATCTAAGCACAAGGAGGACACTTCTGCCACCCGTCCTATATTGGTTAATGAACCTAAGTTGGAGGTATGTCTTTCTCTCTTTCTTTTTGCATGTGTTCCTATTGCCATGTGTCATTATGTGCCCTATTTCTTTCTCTCCTCTTCTTTTCATATATATATATATATATATATATATATATATATAAACACACACACACACATATACATTGCCACTTATCATGTGTTCCCTTTTCCTTTATTTTTTTTTTCTTTTGTTTCGTCTTCTTCAAGCCAAGCCCGAGCCCATCTCCATCAATCACCCTACGACTGAGGAGGTTTCTATTGCCATGGGCATACCCATGGAGGGCTTCTTCGATGGGGCCGATGTGGTGGTTGAGGTCATGGCTTCTGTTGCTCCTGCTACTGCACAGGAGGGATCCTACCGAGACCTCTATCCCTTCCGCCAAGCTTGGACCTGTAGAGGAGGATGCCCAGACCAAGGGGGTCAGTGAGCCTGCTTCCATTCCTACCAAGACTCCTACTCCCCGAAGGGAGTTACTCCCTCGGCTGCTTCCCAGACTAAGATTGCCTCCCTACTACATCTCTTGTTATATCAACCAGCGATCCTTTTAAGGCTTTAACTCAGGTTGTGAAGGATGGCTCTTCTCTGGTAGTTACTCCCTCATCCATCCATAGCTTTGCCACTCGTGGCTTGATGTGGACTTGTCTTTTGATGAGAGATCTGAGGAGGTTCTTGAGGATTCTGATAATGAGCCTACCATAAAGACGAAGGTCTCTAATTCTGAAGAGGAGGACAATGATGAGCACGAGACCAAGGCTATAGGTACGTATTCCTTACACTTATTAGGCTTTCTCTCCCATCCTTTATCATTGCTATCTCTTCTCTTTTTCTTATCTATATATATATATATATATATATATATATATATATATTTGCATAACTTCTTGCTGCAATCTTCATCTATTCTACATGTTAACTTCTTTCAACCATAGATATTCCTGAGGAGCTTGAGACTGCAATAGATGTCGTGATGCCTGTAGCCCCCATTCCTCCTACAATACCTACTTCTTCCACACCTACAGTGCTTGTTTCTACTATGCCTACTGCATCTGTTTCTATCACAGCCACAGCCCCCATTTCTTCGGGTCCTGGTATGTTTTCTTTCCTCCATCTTCTTCCTTATTTTTGTTATGAATTTGTCCTCTTTATTTCATCTATTCCTTATACCGCACTTTATATCTTCTTTCAGGTCCGATTCTTATTGCCCCTTCTCAGTTTGAAGTGGGCATCAGTTTTGCTACGGTTCCAGGTCCTGTAAGCGAGGCTGCGGCCTTCTTCATTCGCTTATACCATTAATGATCTTGATCCTGCAGACTTCTGGGGTGCTGGGTCTCCTTATGTTGACTTCCATGGCTTTAAGGTTCCTAGGGAGTGTGCTTCTCATTTGGAGGCAGTCTATAAGAGCCGTGAGGACTTCATGCTGGGATTTCTTCTTGGCCGTTCTGCAAGAGAGCACTTCTCTAAGTTGTTGGGGAGTGTGATGAATGACATTGAGCACAACTTCATCGATACTATTTTCGCCGAGAGGATCTTGCAGTGGAGTGAAGTGGTCTAGGAGTTTATCAGAGTGGGCTTTGCTATAGAGTTCATGTTGGACCACTTGCGTGAGATTGTCCGAGCCTTCTTCATAAAGAACGTTCAGCCTGCTGTGGATGCCATTGATACACGCATCAAGGCTTTGAAGAAGATGGTGGCAAACTTGGAGGGACGTCGCGAGCACCTTATTTCTAGTGTTGCTGGATCTAGTCAATTTGGAGATCAGACTCTCATTTCTGAACTTCGTTGATATTATGTAGTTTCCCCTTTATTTCCTTTCCCTTGTTTCCCTATCTAGTGCACTTTTATTTTCTATAGTACTTATTAAGCAAGTCTGACATGACTGCTATAGTTTGGGTTTGTAAACTATGATACGACATTTGCTACTGCTTTTGCTACAAGTATTACTATGACTATGACACAATATGCTTTTTAATACTTCATAGTTTTTCATTACATTCTGAATAAAAGCATACTACAATACTGTCTTGTGACATGGTCACTTGGAGGAAAGGAAAAAGAAAAACATGGAACTAACTAAACAAAAGGAATAACTACATGATTTTTTTTAAAGCATAATATTTTTTTAACCACTTGCCATTGATGGGGTCCATTAGATCTTTGCTAGCCATCTAGGCCAAATGATAATACCCTCTTGCATGTGCCAAATTATCACAAGAGCTCCTTCCCATTTTGGTGAGAACTTAGATGGTCGTGCCATATCTCGCTTGACGTGATCTGCTGCCTTTAGCACAAATTTCCCTTCCACAAACACACTTTCTCTAGTCATCCTGCCATAGGCTTCAGCCATCTTTTGTCTATATCTGCGGTTGCGTTCTTAAGCCTCTTCCCTTTTCTTGTCTAGCCCTTCTAGGTCTTCACACCTTTCTACCGCAAAAACTTCCTTCTCCTTTTCTTTCTTTCGCATTTGCATGACTCTTAGAGAAGGAGTCATTACTTTTACGGGGCTTATCACCTCTGTTCCATAGACTAAAGAGAAAGGTAAAAACCCTGTGGTTGACTTTGGTGAGTTTCAGTTGTTAGGATCAGTGCTCTTAAATCCTATTGTATGATGCTATATATGTTATTATGTATGACATTATGTATGACTTAATGTTGTATTTATTAAATTTGTTTTATTATTATCTGAAATAATGGTAATATGAATATTGGGACATTATCATATAGTCCATGAGATGCATAGTATGTGATTTATGTGAAAAGTCACAGAAGATATAAATCACAAGTTCTTTGTAAACTTAGAATTGTAGTTCGTAGTCGGTGATGAAATTGAGTTTTTCATCTGCGAAGACTATAACATATCAACTAAGATGATTTGTCTTGATCATGGAAATTGAGATTTCTAGTTGGTATGTTGATATGTTTTAAGAGTTAAAACATATTGAATTGGACCGATGTGAGATTTATTATTCTCCTAACGACTGTCAAATGAATAATAAACTCACGACTTATATTTGCATGAACTCTTAATCCTGAGAGAATAATGGACTTGATCATGAAGTGTGGGTTGCTTTAATATATCAGGAGTGGAGTCTAAAGAAACGATCAAAACCTCAGTATGTTGGGCAACCACATTTAATGTTGATGGAACATGTATTCTCAAGATGGAATTCATAGTCTCTTAACGGAGATACAAAATATTCCCTTCAGATAAGTTTAATGGTTTTGTTATTCAGAATGTTAGGCCTAACTACTTTAGTACATTTTTGCTAAAGTATATATTTATGAAATTGGATTTCATAAATATATGATTAATAACTTAAAGGATTAAACCGGGTACTCAAGGATAAGATGTAGTAATTTACAAAGTGGCAGTCTACATTCATGACTTTGTATTACTACGAATATTTTATGAAGGGGTTGCATGTACAATAAAGTCTTGAGATGTAATTTATAGATAAGGCCTAGAGTGCAACTATATTTATATAGTGGTATTAAATATAGTTAATGGTAACTTTGGACTTGTCAAGAGTTGACAAAAAAGCCCAAGGCCTATTGGAGCTAGTGTCTTATTGGTCCCTTTTGGTCCCACTCCAAGCCACATACTAAAGCCCAATTGGAAAGGCCCAAAAAGCCAGTCTAATTAGATAATCAGTTAGATACAAAGGGAGAAATATACAGAAATTTCTGTAGAGAATTCTTGAATTGAGAGAACACTATTGTGAAATGGTGTATGTGTGTGTGTGTGAGTGAGACACTCTAACATTCTCCTTTGTAAACTAATTGAGAGACCACACATCTTGGGCGTAAAGTGGAATTGGAGTGAAGATTGAAAGTGTTCCCGAGAACTTCTGATCTTTGGTTTTGAATTTCATCGCTCCAAGGTACGCTCTCTTGTTCTTGAATTCTGAAACTTACATAATGCATGTTATCGATTGTGAATGAAGTAGATCCGTTAATTTTCTGCTGCATATGTTTTGTATGAGATACA
Organism: Castanea sativa; assembly: GCF_040712315.1. NCBI lineage: Eukaryota > Viridiplantae > Streptophyta > Magnoliopsida > Fagales > Fagaceae > Castanea > Castanea sativa. Next base: position 23,072,480 of record NC_134018.1, read on the forward strand.
AACCATGTTTAATCCTATTATCCTACATCGGTAAGCCCAAAGGGCATCTGGAAGGTGCGTTGCCCATCCTTCAGTATATTCCTAGCTCATCTTGCTAGTAATCTTTATGAGGGTCTTGTTCATTGCCTCTACCTGCCCATTCCCTTGGGGGTAATAGGGCGATGACCGATTGTGTTTGATTTGATAAAACTCTAGCATCTTTCTCAGTGCCCATTATCACTGATGATTCTGTGGGGCACTTCGAACCTAAGGATTATGTTTTCCTTGATGAAGTTTACCACTGCCCTTCCCGTGGCCTTACAGAGTGGTATTGCTTCTACCCACTTGGTAAAATACTTCGTAACCACTAGGATCCATATGTACCCACATGATGGTAGATTAACTGGTCCCACCAAATCAAGCCCCCAAGTGTGGAAGGGCCATGGGATGACCACACTATGTAAATTCTGTGGGTGAGTGTGAATCAGGTTGGCTTGTACTTGGTAACTGTGGCATTTTTTCACAAATTATGTTGTGTCCTCTTTATGGTGAGCCAATAATAACCCATCTATAGTAGGCATCTGTACAACTTTTCCTTCCCTTAGTGCTCCCCTCATTTTGCTATGTGTACCTCTTTTATTATCTCATTTGCTTCTTCAGGACCCAGACACCACAATGGGTATATATCATACCCTTTCTTGAAAAGAACTTCGTCATGCAAAAAGTAATGTGTTGCCAACCTCTTAAGCTTGTATCTTTCACTATACTTTTACGGTAGGATACCTTCTGTTAGGTATTGCACAAATGGGTTCCTCCAATCCTTGCCGATGAAGATAGCATAGCTTTCCTCTTTGTCTGCTACAAGCTGACAGGACTCGCATTGGGTTTGGACCTGGTCCACATCCTTACCCATGCTTGGCCAATAGAAACCTGCCCTTTGGAGTCTGCTGTAAAGGTTGACTTCTCCGCAAAACTTGTAGGTTCTATCATGTACTTCTCTCAACTTTCTTTAGGCCTCCTCCTGCTCCACACATCCTGACAGGATTCCACCTGGCATCCTGCGGTACAATTCTCCTTTTACCAAGGTGTTGTCTTTCAATGCATTCAATTCTACCATATCTTCTTCTTTCATCAAAGCTTCTTTTATGGGAATCCTTCAATCTTCTTCAAATTTTTCTTCTTCGAACATCTCCTTCAGTATTTCAATAATGGACTCCTTCCATTCGCTGGCTTCTATCCTGGTGCTGCTCCCTCCAAACACTATTTGAGATCCCAACGCAGCCAGCGTGTCTGCATATCGATTTTCACTCCTCAGAGCGTGCTCTATCTCAAATGTTGAGAACTCTTCCTCCATCTTCTGGGCCATCGTTCTGTACGGGGTTAAGCTGGGTTCCTTCAAAGAGAAACTCCCCTCGGTCTGGCAGACCACTAGGTTCAAATCACCTATTATTCTTAAATGCCTGACTCCCATTTCGAGGGCCATAACCAGTCCAATGAGATAAGCCTCATATTTTACGGTATTGTTTAAGTAGGAAAATTCCAATTTGAATGAGAGAACCACAGCTTCGTCCTCCTTATGATATAGAACTATTCCCACGCCTCTTGAATGGGCTGTTGAGGATCCATCAAACTTCATTACCACTACTCTCTGACTTCTTCTGCCATGGCTACCTCCCCTGGAACCTCATTGTCAAGCAGGAATTCCTCTTCTCTTGGGAATTGTGCCAACAAGTCTGCTATAGCCAAGCTCTTCACTGCTTTGGCGTCCCCGCCTTCAAATCATATTGTGACAACTATAGTAACCACTAGGATATCCTTTTGGAGAGAATTGGCTGCCACAACAAAACTTTGATTGCATGAGACTTAGTCATCAGTCATACCTCGTAGGCCAGGAAATAATGGTGTAGCCTCTGTAAAGCATATACTAATGTCAGGCATGCCCTTTCTGCCCTTGGGTAGCGAGTCTCCGCGTCTTTTAGAGTGCGTCTAATGTAGTAGACTAGTTGCTCAACGCCACTTCCATCCTCTTGGGCAATCAATGCGCCTATGGCATATGAGTTGGTGGCTAAGTAAAGCAGTAGTGGCCTTTTGCGGATTGGGCCTTGCACAGTAGGAAGATTCATCATAATCTGTTGTAACCTTTTAAAGGTTGTCTACTGTGTTTCTCCCCACTCAAAGCTTTGCCCCTTCTTGAGTAATCTAGTGAAGACTGAAGTGATTGATGCCAAACCAAGGATAATCCTTCGAATGTATGAGACCTTCCCCAGGAAACTCTTCAGTTTTACCGTGGCAAGCGACTTCATAGTTGCTATGACTGTAGTTTTGGTTAGGTCTACATCTATTCCTCTGCTATGAACCAAGAAACCCAAAAATTGCCTAAAAGATACTCCAAATGCACACTTAAGGGGATTCATTTTCAAGGTAGAGAAGCCCCTTGGTCGCAACAGTTCAGATTGAAGTAAAGAAGCCCTTTGATCGACCTTCCATCAAGATCGAGGTAAAGAAGCCCCTTGGTCACAGATAGCTCCAGTTTCAAGGTTGAGAAGCCCCTTGGTTACCTTTCATCAAGATCGAGGTAGAGAAGCTTGCTCACAAAAGTTTAGTTCGAAGTAGAGAAGCCCTTTGATCGACCTTCTATCAAGATCGAGGTAGAGAAGCCCCTTGGTCGCAAATAGCTCCTGTTTTAAGGTTGAGAAGCCCCTTGGTTACCTTTCATCAAGATCAAGGTAGAGAAACCATTTGATCACAACAGTTCAGATCAAAGTAGAAAAGCCCTTTGATTGACCTTCCATCAAGACCGAGGTAGAGAAGCCCCTTGGTCGCAAACAGCTCCAGTTCAAGGTTAAGAAGCCCTTTGGTTACCTTTCATCAAGATCGAGGTAGAGAAGCCCCTTGGTCTCAGACAGCTCTAGTTTTAAGGTTGAGAAGTCCCTTGGTTACCTTTCATCAAGATCAAGGTAAAGAAGCCCCTTGGTCTTAACAGTTCAGATCGAAGTAAAGAAGCCCTTTAATTGACCTTCCATCGAGATCAAGGTAGAGAAGCCCCTTGGTTGCAACAGTTCTGATTTCAAGGTGGAGAAACCCCTTGATTGCCTTTCTTCAAGTTCCAAGGATGAGAAGCCCTTGGTTACCTTTCGTCAGGACCGAGGTTGAGAAGCCCTTTGGTCACAGACAATTCCATCTTCAAGATTAGGATTGAAAAGCCTCTTAGTCACCCCATTTGTCAAGAATCATTTCCAGAGTCATCAACTACCAGCTAAGTCAAGTATTTTCATTTTTTGTCAAACGGCAAGGCACTGGTTCTATGTTCCAAAGTTTTAGGTTCTAGGGCTAGGCAATCTTTGAAAATTTAACCTCAATTAAATCATGGTCGCTAAAATCCGTGTCTTTGTTTTACATTGACATTTGCTATACAAGCTCTGTCAATGAGGGGCATTCTTTAGACACTCGATTTTGCACCCATGATTTAATCAAGGAAGATGACTAGAATGACCATCCGTGTACCCCCAAAATCATGATTGCATTACATGCATCAATTTGTTCTTGCATTGCATGCATTAGTTTATTCATTGCATATCATGAAAATGATCTTGATATTCTTATGGTCGCAATGGTGTGTCCGGTTTCTAAATCAAACCATCGAATCAAAAAATATTGCATGATCAAGTTTGCACGGTCAACATGCATTGTATCTAGGAAGAGTCGACCATGCACAATTAATTTAAATTAATTATGATTGGTTAAACAATTAAAATTAGTTAAATATTTTTGTGATTAGTTAATGATTAGTGTCTAAAATAGGATTGCATGCATAGGAATAAAATGGATGATTGGATAATAATAAAATTGTGGATAATCTGAATTTTATCAAGATTTATTTTAAGGGATTTATCTACAAGAAAATTGTTCCTAAAAAGTTTGAATTATCCAAAAAAGAGATTAAAAAAATCATAGATCAAGGATGAAAGCACGTCTAGGTACAAAGACCGGATAAAAAAAAAACCCTAGAAAGAGAGTCCAAAACGCACCCGAACACGAAAGTGCATTCGGCGTCCAAAGTATCATTCGGCACTTTTGGAGTGCCGAATTGGCCTCTTTTGGGCTTTGGCCCAACTCCCTTCAGGTCACGATAAGGTACACCCTTCTCGATCTTTTTGCAAAAGGATGAGTCCCGATTCGCGTTCTACACATCGAAGCTATATTTTAGAGTTTTCTAGCCTCTATAAATAGGGACTAGATCTCATAATTCAGGGAATTTTTTTTGGTGCTCTGAGAGGCATGCGTTTTTAGACTCTCCAAGTGCTTATATTTGCTAATCCTTTCTGATACTTGCTGCCAAAAATAGGGCTTTTAGGTTTCAAAGATAATTGAAAAAATTTCTTTGAACCCTAAAACATCCTCTCAATAACAAGGAGTGCTCATGCAAGAGGTTGTTTTCAATCACTCCATTCTCTTTTATGCTTCTTGTTTATGATGATGCATGTCTTCTTTTATTTTTAATATGAATGTTAACCATTGCTTAAATGATCTTAACTTGTTATAATCTCTTTCTTAATTTCAATAATTTGCATATCACCAATTATTCTTCTTAATAAAAAATGGAACTACATCTTTCTTAGATGTAGATCTTAACTTTTCTTAATCAAAAACGAATCTGCATCTTTCTTGGATGTAGATCTTGATTTTCTTTAAACAAAAATGGATATGCATGTTTATTAGATGCAGCTTTGAATTTTTCTCAAATTAAAAATTGATTTGTATCTTTCGTAGATACAAATCTTTTTTTTTTTTTAATATATGCAAATTTTGAAACAAAGAAAAAGATTATGCATGATTATATTCATGTTTGTTTTGTTTGGTTCATATAGCATAAATTTATGTTATGAATGAAATTTTCTTCAAAAAATCTTTTGTTGGTTAAATACATGTTTGTATCGCATACAAAACATATGCAGCGGAAAATTAACGGATCTACTTCATTCGCAATTGTTAACATGTACTATGCAAATTTCAGAATTCAAGAACAAGATAGCGTACCTTAGTGCGGTGAAATTCAAAACAAAAGCTCAGAAGTACTCAGAAACACTTTTAATCTTCACTCCAATTCCACTTTACGCCCAAGAAGTGTGATCTCTCAATCAGTTTTTCAAAGGGAAAATAAGAGAGTGTCTCACACTCACATACACACCATTTCACAATGATGTCAATCTCTGTCAAAATTCTGTATGTTTCTCCATTTGTGTCTAACTAATTATCTAATTGGGCTAGCCTTTTGGGCCTTTTCAATTGGGCTGGCCTTTTGGGCCTTTCCAATTGGGTTTTAGTGTGTGGCTTGGAGTGGGGCCAATAAGACACCAGCTCCAATAGGCCTTGGGCTTTTCTGTCAACTCTTGACAAGTCCAAAGTTACCATTAACTATATTTAATACCACTATATAAATATAGTTGCGCTCTAGGCCTTATTTATAAATTATATCCCAAGACTTTATTATACATGTTACCCCTTTATAAAATATTTGTAATAATACAAAGTCATGAATATAGACTGCCACTTTGTAAAATACTACATCTTAATCCTTAAGACCTGGTTTAATCATCTATGTTATTCATCATATATTTATGAAATCCAATTTCATAAATATATACTTTAGTAACTCCTTACTAAAGTGGTTAGGCCTAACACTCTGAATAACCAAACCCATTAAACTTATCTCAAGAGAATATTTTGTATCTCCGTTAAGAAACTATGAATTCCATCTTGAGAATATATGTTCCATCAACACTAAATGTGGCTGCCCAACATACTGAGGTTTTGACTGTTACTTTAGATCTCACTCCTGATATATCAAAGTAACCTACACTTCATGATCAGGTCCATTATTCTCTCAGAATTAAGAGTTCATGTAAATATAAGTCGTGAGATTTATTATTCAATTGATAGTCGTTAGGAGAATAATAAATCTCACAGTGCTCCAATTCAATATGTCTTAACTCTTAAAACATACCAGCATATCAACTAGAAATCTCCACTTACATGATCAAGACAAATCATCTTAGTTGATATGTTATAGTCTTCATAGATGAAATGCCCAATTTCATCACCGACTATGAACTATAATTCTGAGTTTACAAAGAACTTGTGATTTATATCTTCTGTGAATTTTCACATAAATCACATACTATGCATCTCATGGACTATATGACAATGTCCAATATTCATGTTACCATTATTTTAGATTATAATAAAACAATTTTATTAATTACAACATTAAGTCATACATAATATCACACATAATGTCATACATAATATTATAAATAGCATCATACAATAGGATTTAAGGGCATTAATCCTAACATCATTTTCATATTTTTTTGAACGTATAAAAATAGATCTGATTTTTTTTTCTGTTATCAAAAACCACTTTTTTTATCATTATAAAATAAATCTGATCTTTTACAAAGTTAAAACCATTTTCTATTCTCAAAAACAGATCTGATTTTTCTAAAATAAAACCAAATTTTTTATCAACAAAACATATCTGAATTTTCTCTCCAAAAACCATTTTTTTATGACAAAGCAGATCTGCCCTTTTTTGACAAAATAAAATCCTTTTTTTTTTATCAAAAGCATATCTGAATTTTTAACAAAGAAGAGGATGCATTCATAAATAAACTTATGTAATTTAGTTTTGTGTATATACAACATGTCATTCATAGCATGCATAAATGGTACATTAGTCATAAGAGTCTAGAAAACCAGACTCTGTCTATGCGGAATAAGTGTCTAACACCTTCCCATTCCGTAACCTAGCCCCCGAATTTAGGTCTTTAAATAGATAGATCTAAGCTTTGTCTTTATTTTATTTTGGGTAGAATGTAACTAGGACAAAAAGGCATGTAATTATGTGGTAATTTGTAACTAGGACCCAAAGCCATGTAATTTTCAATTTTCAAATATGTATTTTTTTACTCAATCAATAAGAAGAACAATGCAGTCATGTATTTTGTTTATATTTTTTCTTATTTTTTTTGTATAAAAAAATAAGTGGCGACTCCACACTACTTACCCAAAAAGAGAGGTGCCCTAAAAAGCACACCAAAAATCTCTATTTTTTGAGAGGCACTTTTGGGCGAGGTCTCTTACACTCAAGTTCCTGCTCTGCACAAATAAAAAAGAGAGAAACATAGGGGAAAATGACCTTCGCCTAAGTCATGGGTTCAATCTTAGCTTGAGTTCGTGGGTTTTGCCACCTGGGTCATGGGTTCGCCATCTGGCTTCGTGGGTTCGCTGCTTGAGTTCGTGGGTTTTGTTGCTTGGGTTCGCCGCTGGGTTTGCCGCTTGGGTTCGCTGGTTCCTGTTCACCAACTGGGTTCACCGCGGGTTTCGTGGTTGATCTTTTGCCTTGGGTGATTTCTACTCTGATCTCTTGTGTTGTGTCTGTGTTTATGTTGTCTCTTTGGTTGTTGTGGATTTTTTTATTCAAAGGGGTTGTCATGGATTTTTTCAAAGGGGGAGAAGAGGAAGAAGAAGGGTTGATCTCAGCTTTTTGGTTTTCTTTTGTGGAACTCGAGTGTTTAAAACTCGAGTTCCAAGCAAATTTTCATTGAATTCGAGTTTGTGATACTCGATTTGCTACAGTGATACTCGAGTTTGTGATACTTGTGAATGTTGTTGTCTCTTTAGTTTGCTAAATAGTTTAGAAACGATGCTAACTAACAAAATTGTTTTAATACTGGGGTTATTTTGAAGAAAAAAAAAAATCCGAGAAGCGTGAGTCTAAGAAAACCTGAAAGAAGGAGTGTGGAGTCTGATTAGACATGGCAAAATGGGCGGGTCCGGTTAGGTTTGGGTTGTGGGTGAAACAGGTTGCGGGTATAAACGGGCCATTTTAAGCAGGTTAAAAATGGGCTTGAGTCAATTGGGTTGCGGGTCGGGTTAACTTGTATTTTCACATAATTTTTTCAAATAAAGAAAACAACTTTTATTTGCCATTTGGAAAGTCATGCAACAAATTACTTGATGTAAAATCTATCACTTTGAATTCACCACTTATATCAAGAATGAACTCAGTTAAACTTATTAATATTTATTCAATATTTTTAAAATTATACAAAATCCCAACATTTCTTACTAAAACAAAATAACACAAAGATAAATAAAACAAATATACAAGTTTTATTTCTACACAATATCAACATCCCAAAATATAAAACAAAATTACAAATGACCTATTGGATAACTCATTTAACAAAGAATAAAAACATATAAGAAATTTACAATCTTGAAAATTAATTTTATAATTTATTATCAATTATGGTTGGTACTCTATTTCAATTTGAAAATATACATTAAAGTTTGATTGTTTACTTATTTATACATGGTCTCTTTTATGAATATCATATCATTGTTAAGCAACACACACTATAAGAAATATCATAATTTATGTTAAAAGCCGTTTATTTTGGACATAAATTGTTAAAAAATAGGTCTAAGCATTTTATAATTTATGCTGATTTGATACTTTGACTTCACTATTTTCACACTCATGAATATTTCTCACACATGTCTACAATTTTAAATCTATATTTTTTATTTTACTGTAACTAGATTATCTTGGTATGTACTTTGATATTTGATATCTAAAAATCTTTACTCATTACAAAATGTTCAACCATTCATTTTTCAATTCATTTGCATGCAATTATGTAAATATCTCAATTGTTTCCTTAAAGCTAACAATAAACGATTAAACCAATATTGTCTTTATTTTATTTTATTTTTACCAAAAAAAAAAAGTTTTAAAAAATGGTTCGAGTCACAGGTTGAGTCATGGGTTGAGTCAAGTTGACATGCAAAAAACACGGGTCAAGTCAAGGGTTAACCCATTTTTGCTTTGGGTAAAAAAAAAAAAAAAGGGTTCGGGTCGGGTATTTTTCTGTTTGGGTCGGGTCAGACCGGGTCAAAAAATTCTGACTCGTTTTGCCATGTCTAAGTCTGATTTATTATTTTTATTTTTTATGGGTAACCATTACCCTTTAAAATTATATGATGGCTAAAATCAAAACAATATTAAATTAATTGTTTAGATTTAGGTGGGTATCATACCCCCACATTTTTTGGGGGTATGGTAGAATGACCCAGCCTATTAATGTTAATTGGAAACTAATTTGGGACCTATTAATATTAATTATGCTGAAACTATTTTCCAACAAATGACATCTTCTCGCCATTTCATTGATAGCTCTCAGAATATTTTGAATTTGTGAGTTAAGTTAATATTTCCAAAAACTAGACATCTAGGGCTTTAATTCACGAGACAATTCCGATCAGGATTGAGTAAAATATGATTTTTTGAATTTGGCTCTATGGGCTATTACATGACGTACGGAAAAAACCGAATTCTAAGTCATTTTGCTTGCTTATCACTCCCACCAACCTCCAAATTTAATGTATCAGTTTTCTCTAAATATTAAAATAGGGTCTAGATTCATGATTCTCTTTGATCCTTTGTCAACCTTATTGATTGCCTTTGCATTTATATTTTCTCCACCATTACTAATAAACACCCCCTCTCCTCCATTCCAAAAGACAAAAGAAACATCGTCTCTTCTCCCTTCTTGAGTTCTAGTGAAGTAGAGTAATCTTGTCATATCTTGGTCTTCTTGAGACTCAAGGTATTAAATGAGCCTCACTCTCCCTCTCCTAGTTCTTCTCTACTCCACCCTTAAGACCTCCACCAAAAGCCTCCTCCTCCACCATGTGGATCTTCCATGTTGGTATAATCCATTTCCCTAACTTGTTTTTCATGTTACTATAATGTTAATTTAAGATTAAAGCATGATAGTGATTATTTAAATTCCTTGAATATGTTTGAATGTTCCTGATATTTATAAATGTGCATATCGTTCTTCTCATATTCTTGATTGTTCATCACATGTTCATGCATAACACTAGTTTTGATCTTAAATCCATATCCAAAATATGAAAAACATGTTAGTTTCTTAAATCTCTCAAATCCTCGAATCTTGGATATCACCATTCACACACATTCACTAGAATTTATTTTTCAATCCAAATGCAAGGATTAATAAATTGAATTGGGGTTTATCACCTGTACACACATTAAATTCAAGAAAAACAATGAACATGCAATTGATTGATAACATGTTGGATGATGTGACGTGAATGTTGACCACTATAGTCTAGAAGACCGATTTCATCAGCCAAGGTGGGTGGTTAAGCTAACGGTAATAGTTTCTCTCCCTCTCTCTCTCTCTCTCTCTCTCTCATCAGCTTAGACATCACCCACACACGGCCAAACCTCTCTCTCTCTCTCTTCAAACCCGCCTCTCTCCTCTCTCTCTTTCTTTCTCATCCTCCTCTTCTTCCTCTGTTTTTCTCAGGAACCCCAGATGAAAATTGTTATTGTCTGTTCGTGGAGCAATTGAAGAAGTAGAAGAGAGCAGAACCAACATCCCAAACAACAATCCTACGGGCAATAATTTTAATCCATTGGAAAAAATGTTCTTATCTGGGTGGAAAGGCCCAGCCATGTGTGGCTGCCGTCAGCTTTAGATGAGAGAGAGAGAGAGAGAGAGAGAGAGAGAGAGAGAGAGAGAGACTGTTAACTTTAGGTTTAGGGGTGACAAAATCTGACACGACTTGCGAACCCAACACGACTAACCTGTTTATAAACAAGTTATGAGTTAAGGCTAAACGGGTTCGGGTTATATTGGCTAACCCAGTTAATAAACGAGCTATGTTCATGTTCAATATACGAACCCGTTTAACCCATTTAGCTTATAAAGCTATTAGTTATTTTGATACTATTTCTTAATTAATGGTTTTTATATGTTTATTACTATATTTATAATTGTAATTGTATTTTAATTTTACATATATGAGAATTGATAAAAATTATATTGGTTAAGTATGACCTATTAATCAAATACATTATTAAATGTGTCATTTTGTATTGACATTTACTTGATTTGTTAATTAAACGAATTAAACGTGTCAGGTCGGATTGACCTGTTTAATAAACAAGTCGTGTTCGAGTTGAGGATTCCTGACATGTTACTAAATAGGTAGGGTTCGGGCCAACCCATATAGCTGAATACTCATGGCTCGGCACAACACGAACCCGTGAACACGAATTGCCACCCCTAGTTAGGTTGCACATAACCCTTGCATATGTCTCTTTCTTTTTTTGACACATATCCTGTTTACAACAACCACTACAAGCTTGTGTGCAGGAGATCCTTGTCCTTTTAATCTTTCTGCAAAGATATAGCTAAAGACTCAAAAAAACTCACACATCAATCTCAATATTTTTTCCCACAATTTTAACATTAGGGAGGAGCCTCGCCAATCCTGGCGATGCTTGATCCTCGCTAGAGAATAAAAAGGAAAAAAGTCATCACTCACTCTCCACACTTCTCTCTCTCTCTCTCTCTCTCTCTCTCTCTCTCTCTCTCTAACTTTGTGTGGGTTTTTCTTTGTCTCTCTTTACAACAAGGAGGTTGATGTTTTGTCCTGGTGGACAAACCGCTACAACTAACCCTCGGTTCCATGCCATCCCAAATTCCAGTTTGTTCTGGACAAAATTTAGCCATTCTAGGCGAAAATTGTATTCCAAAACGGAGTTGAACATTGATGAATTCTTCTCTTTTTTTCTTCATTCTCATGCATTTTGTAAGGGAGATAGAGGCAAGAGAATAGAGGAGTGGGGGGGGGGGGGGGGGGGAGGGGGAAGCAAAGAAGATTCTGTGAAAAAACTAGAGTAGGCGCTATAAAAATAAAAGTAAAGGAAATAAAGAACTAAATGAAGAGTATATCTTGAGAGGATTGAGATCAGGTGCAATACCTACTTGATGCAATTGGTATGGATGGTTGAGATTTAAAGTTTCATTTTTGTAACTTTAAATTTCAGCCATTAAATATAAAAAATGAGAAAAAGTATCGGTAAAAAAGTATAAAAAAACAAAATGTGAGTGAATTGGATAAATTGCACAGTGCAATTGCTAACTAAATCCCAATCCATCTTGAGAAGCCGAGAGGGTACCGTGAGAATATAAGTGAGAGAGGCATCAGGCAAGGTGAAAAAGTAGTTTTGGTCAAATCAGAGAAGTAAAGAGATGAGATAGAGCAAAAATAATATCTGAAAAGTTGAAAAGTAAATCATCAAAAAGAGCGAAGGAAGGTCATGTGAACTGTGAAAGTACAATTTTTTTTTTTTTTTTAAGAAATGGAGTAAGGAACCAACTACGAAGGTTCATAGGTTTCCCAATTACACAACTACAATCTCTTCTTTATTTGATTACAATCTCATCTCAGCTGTACTAGTAAACACAACCATGTTTGAAATTTTTTACAAAAAAGTTTAAGATCACAAATTTTTTCATACTTATCACAACTGTTATATAACAAAATGTGATTGGCAAAAATAGAATAAGTTCATGTATAAGTTATGGTTAACTATTCACAATCTACCACTTCAGAGTTAAAATAAATAAATAAATAAATAAAACTAGAAAAGTAGAAATTGCAGTAGCAACATTGTGGTGATTGGAATGGTGAGAGGAAAGAAAAGAGAGAGGGAGAGAGAAAAATTATATGAAACAAGAAATAGAGTATTGAGTGGTGTGTGCATAAAAAATATGGATAACTAAACAAGAAAAAGTAGTCTTTTTGTTTAGTTTAGCTAAACATTTGAGGAGGCTGACGTGAATGCTCGGAAAAAAGGAATGTCCAATCAAACCAAAAGGAAACTACTAGCACAAGTGACCACGAGCAAGCATAAAACAAACCTTTGGGAAAAACGAATGTCCAATCTCCAATCAAACCAAAAGGAAATTACTAGCAAAAGTGACCACGAGTAATCATAAAAAAAACCTTTGGGTTCTTGTAAGTTACATGTAATTACGCACCCAATATTTTACCTCTAATCCTTACTTTTGGAAAGTAAAAAATAAGAAGTTATCACAGTAAAGGGAACCCCCCGTTTCTACATCTGGAAAGACCAAAATCACGACCCAAATTTTTTCCAAAACAACAGCCCCAAATAATCTAGAAAAAGACCCCAAAAATTCAAATTACAAAGAAAAAATATGAAATCAGTGTAATTGACATAAACAAAGTTCAAATATTCACATGTGGTATTGTATGTTTTACAAAGCTTAAGACTATATACACTTCAGTTGCAAACTATGTGGAATTAATTAACTAAAATTCAATACCACAATTTATCTGAACAGAGAAGGAAGGTCGACCAACACTGGAAAGAGGAGTATCAACTCTCACTACTATCCCAGAATTCCCAACGTTCCCATTCCACTTTGACCTGCCAAGCTGCGTGGGACATTTGCAACAAGAGGGGAAAATAGAAAATTAGAAAATACTGAATAATGAGAAACAATACAAGAACATCATAACTCAGTAAAGGTTCAACTTTTATAAGGTTAACATGGTAAAGGCTAACAGGCCATCTTAAAAAGAACTTGAATTTAGTCAATAATTTTATATAGTTTTTTTATGATATATGCACAAAAATTACCATGTAAGAACAGTTGTTATCACCTTAACAAGAAGCATTCCAAATTAATTAAAACATATGATGATATCTATATATATGCAGGGTTCAAGGGATCCCCCAGTGGTTCCAACACCTCTAGGGGTGTGCAGGCATTGGAATTGAAGCCCACCAGGCCCCCTCCCCATATTTAGGTAGCTAAAAAAAGTGTCTGCGTGTGTGTGTGGGTGAGAGTGTGTGTGTGTGTGTTATCTTCTACGAGTAAGTTGACTGGAGAAATAAAAAATCAATAGTAGAGTTGAAAGAAAAGGAACCTGAACCAGCAACTTGAACATATATTCAATAAAAATACACTTATTATTTAATTAAGTATATATTTAATACAAATATGTAGTAGAAGAATTGGAAATGAGGTTTACAAGGTAAGCAAGTTCCAAGAACAGTGCAAAGCAAAGGAAAGAAAAGCTTCTAACTCAACATATTTTAACAAAAATAATTACATCTCATTGGTGATTACGGAATATTTATAAGATCTTTCTTCTTCTGTTTTTTTTTTTTTTTTTTCCTCTCTAATAAGTAAAAGTTTTCACTTTTCATTCATAAAGAAAGAATGTACAAAGGTTGATTATAATACATCCTTACAGCAAGTTACATAGGATATTTATAAAATCTAGAAAAGAGTTGCAATATAAACATCCTAAAGCCTGAATCCAATCATCTAAGATCTTATATTCTTATTTGTACATACTTCAATGTTATTGTCAAGAAACAGCTCACAGCTTTAATTACTAGTCCATCACTTTGCATGTCAATAAATTTTGTACATTAAATTTTTTTAATAAGTAATTTGTGTACACTAAATTCATTTTGTCAAATTATTCTATACAAATACTATTTAAATCTAATAAGTGAAACTTCAGAAAAGCATAGGTGGGCAAGTGTTTTAGTTTTTGCAATGGTACGTGAGAATCTATTCCCTTGACTGACATGGACTGAAAACTACCATGAACGCAATGACTTACAGATATAGATGCAAAGGCAGAAGGATGGGTCACAAATGCACATCCCAATATCAGACTCAGTTGCTCCTTCACTGAATGAATAAGCTCTGCCCGCAACCCAGGATTGCTTCCACCAAAAGTGGGGCATAAACTGACCATTGTGAAATTTGATAAGAAACATGTCAATGCCAAGTGCAATACAATTTGAAGATTCAGATACAATTAGAAGCAAAGCATACTTCTAATTGATTTTGCTAAAACTGACCACATATATAATCAGTGTGTAGTGAACAAACCCAAATGGAAAAGAGAAATGTGTAATCTGATCTAAAGCATAAAAGGGGTGTACAACAGGAAACAATAACATGGCTGATTTAAAGTGGTCATGTAGCTTGGAATAAAAACGTTGATTGTTTTTATTGCATACAATTGCATATTAACGTCACTTTCTGGAAGAGTGTTTGGAAAATGGATCTCATTATTAAATGGAAAATGGCTCTCATTTTTATTTAGGATTTTCTTGATAACAGTATTTATGTGACTTGGGATACCCAAAAGGGTTAGGAACAATAAACCTAGGTAACATATTAAATGGAAATACAGTTCACTAGAAGAAAAATAAACAAAATAGTTACTGTTGAACAGTTGAAAATAAAATAGCATGAAAGGTAACCTTCAGACTATAAATCACAATAATAAATTACCTATTCTACCCTCAATTAAATTGGCAAAGCACATAAACCAACCTGAATTGGAAAGTTGGCCTCACCATGAGACCAGATCTCTGCCATGCCAGGGCTTGTGCAAGACCAAGCGTAAATGACTTGTCAGGCCATTGTACCATTGGTGTGACGCGAGTTCCCCACTTATTCTGAACACAAAAATAATCAGTAAGTAAATCTCTTTTTTTTTTATAGGTAAATATCAGGTCCCATACATGTAGGCAAATTGGATTAATTAACAAATGGTATCAGAATCCATTTTATATTAAATGAGAACAGAATCTCGCTAAGACTATTTTTGATAACCTATTACAAATTTACATTCTCACCTTGCAGGAGAAGCTGAATCTCATTTCACCTGGATATTGACCCTGAGCTTGTAGAAGGCCCCCACAGAGAGGTAGAAAAGCACTTGTTGTGAGCCCCTCACCTGATACATAGGTCAACTGACCATTTGGAAACTGTAGATCTACAAATGACTAGGGGTAGAGAGAGAGAGAGAGAGAGAGAGAAGAACATAGTTGCATTAGAAACTTCAACCCAAGAAGCTAACAATGAGATATGATGCTTCAACTCTACACATATCTTCATATTTATTATGAGAATTACTGCTACACTGTTATGCTATGTCTTCAAGGGGAAGGGAATACAATGTCTTGATGTTAGCCTTAGGAGTTATTATTTCGTATTTGAATTAGTCATGGTTGTATTTAAGCTACGGCTTCAGCAGATATTTTCCATTTAAACTATTCTCTTCTCGTCTATTAATTTCTTGGAGGGTTGTTGCCTTTGAATATAACTAATTCTTTTCAAACTCACCTGTTCACAACATTTGGAATCAGAGCCAACCACTACGTCGAGTAATCGGACGTAACTAATTAAGTATAGGATCAAATGAGGTGCGGCTTTGTGGTCGGATTCTGAGGGGGTGACCTAGAGGCTAGATTAAAATAACTGATAGGTGAGTGAAGCTGCCAAAAAAGAGAAATGGCAACCATCGGGTCAGTGTCACTAGAGTGTGTCATCGTGGACGTCGACTGTGGAGCATGATGATATGTTATGATCCTAATGTCTCACATGAATTAAGTGTAAGTTTAACTATATGTTCATAAGCTCTTGGGCACCCTCTTCTTGCAAGCCAGATTTCAAAGGTGAGTTCTACCCATGTGTTCCTAACATTCACCCACTCAGGGCAGCTAAACTTCAAAAGAAAAGGATGGCAGAAATTGATTTTTGAACAAAATGAGACAATTTATTCATTCCTTCAGTTAGTCAATCAATAAACGGGACTTGAAAGTGTTAGTGGATCTTAGAAATCATTTTTGGTGAATTTTATTTCAAAATAGTGAAGCTTACTATATAAACTTCAATAACATTACCTAGTGTACTATCCACGTGATTGCATATCGCATAAAAAGAGTTTCTCTGCTCACTTTTCTAGTTTATTTTTTGGAATATTTGCATATAACTACAGAAATTTAGGATTAACAATGATCAGTTAATAAGTGCTCATACATATTTTCTTTTCTATTGTTACATCAAACCACTTATTAATTTGATTCTTAAATCCAGTAATAATATCTCTTATTCTAGCCCCTGGATTTGCTCAGGTGCTACATAGTAGGGTAAGGTTGAGTTGGTTCTTGAGTTCAATCTCCTTTTTTCTCTTTTTTCTTTTTTCTCTTTTTTTCTTTTTTCTCTTTTGGTATAGGTAAAAAATTGTATTCAAAGAAAAAAGGATAAATACAGATCTTAATTCCAATCATGCAAAGCAAAAGACTAATTTTCTTGATTGTAACTATCAAATTCATTTATGCAAGGTAAGCCAGAGTGCAGGAGTGCAGGACCATCAAAGTCCTACAAATGAAAATGACGCATCAATTTTAAATGAACTTGGTTTCGCAATCCCCTTCCCAATTGTCGTTTCCTTGGAAGACTGTGGAGTTCCAAAGTGCTTTCAAAGACTAACTTCTTTGTGTGGACAGTTGCGTTGGGTAGAATTTTGACTAACAACAATTTGACAAAGCCTCGTTGTTATTGACTGGTGCTGTATGTGAAGAGGAGAATACTACTCATTTACTCATTTACTCTTGCATTGCCCAATAACCAGAGGATAGTGGAGTATGGTGTTTACATTTTTCGGGGTATTTTGGGTTATGCCCAAGGATGTAGTGGAGCTTCTAGCTAGCTGGCCAGGCAAGTTTAGCAAACGTAGAAATGGGGTGATTTGGAACATGGTCCCTCACTGATTGATATGGAGTATTTGGAGGGAGAGGAATACTCGAATCTTTGAAGGAACTGAAAGATCAATTCAAGACTTGAAGGCTTCCTTCTTCCAGACTTTGTTTGGGTGGACAAATGTGTCTGGTGTTCTATCTTTCAATTCTTTGTCTGATTTGCTCGATAGATGTAGTTTTTATACTTCTTTGATGTGGAGTATTTGGAGTGAGAGGAATACTAGGATCTTTGAAGGAACCAAAAGGTCGATTCAAGACTTGAAGGCTTCCTTCTTCCAGACTTTGTTCGGGTGGACAAATGCATCGGGCACTCTCTCTTTCAATTCTTTGTCCGATTTCCTCAATAGATGTAGTGTTTATACTTATTAGTTTTGTTTGTCTCCTGCTTCCCTTAGTACATGTCTTGTGTGCTTGGTTTTTCTTGTACTTGTTTTTTCTATCAATGAAGTATACTTATCCAAAAAAATAAAAAATTATAAATGAACTTGAACATATATTTTTGTTCAACTTAAGTTAATATCAGTAAGACCGTCCAAAACCTAGCCCTGCAAAGGAGTCATCAACAAGAAAATTACACCAAACATATTGATTACAATGTTAGAAGTTGTAAACTTACACAAGCTAATGGATTGAGGCAGAGCATAGACATTAACAGCCACCTTCTATGCTTTGACCACACAGCTGGACAAAGTGAGTGCATCCCATTCTGAAAAATGAACAGATGAGCAAATTAGTACAACACAAAGGAGGGAAAATCTGGAGAAGCATCTAAATACAAAAAATTAAATTGCAACAATACTGAGTAATGAATAGAAGGAAATAACTATTAATATTAATAGAAAAGGAAACAGAGAATGAGCTCTAGCTCAGATGGCAGGGTGAGGCAGTTGGTTCACAACCCACTGGGTGATTAACTCCCCAATAATTTAAATAAATAAATACAAAAAGGAAAAAGGAAGCCACTGAATCAACCATTATCACAAATGGTATTAATACTTGAGTTCTTGCTGATAAGGTAGCTTCAACATTATGCACTGCCAAGTCAGTATTATAAAATGCACTGTAAGGCTTACTCAATTTACAGTGCCCTCCCTCCTAATTTTAGATTGTACACAGACCTCCCTTACATTCGAAATATACACTTACCTCCCCTACACCCCAGCACCATTAAATCTACTAAAGTATTGATCTTACCCACTACCCCATACTTGGAGGTGCAATTTGCTCTGAAGGCCATTGGCAGTTTTTAGTTAAATGATTTGATAAGTAGTTGACTTTTGCTAAAACTTAAGGGGAAAAAAACGTTCACAGGGTTTAAGAAAACAAGAAGATAAAATAGAAGAAAGGGAATCTAAAGTTTTTTTTTTTTTTTTTCCTGACAGGTAATTGCAATTTATTAAAAATCATAAAGTGTATACAGTGAGTATAGAAGTATAAAGATTAAAGAGCCTAAAAACTCTATCAAAGAAGAATATGAGAGGGTAAAAACTCCATCAAAGAAGTGAAACTTGAGATTTGGCAAATGATGCTATCAGAAACGTAGATTTTTCAGCTCTATCCAAGAAAAACAAAGGCAGCTCTATAGTAGGTAGGTATTATAGAAATATCAGCAACACACAAGCGAAGCACATTAGCCTATCCTCTACCCTGCCTCAGATGTTCAGACTTCTCCCTCTCTCTCTCTCTCTCTCTCTCTCACACAGACACACCTTCTGATGCAGTTAATCTTTTTTAGTTATGCTTTGTGAAGTGAGTTGAATATAACAAACTGATGTAGGAAAACCAAAGTTGATCATACCTTTCTATCATAGCCATACCAAAGCAAATGTTGCTTTGACAAATGGACTGGCAAAAGAAGCGTCGTATCACGAACAAAGAGTACTGGTCCAAGCTGGACAAGGAAGAGAGAAGAATTGTCGTTTCCAGATGAAGAACTGCCGTGCGATGACTCCAGTCTCCATAAATCTCCTCTTGCAACCAAAGAACTTTCTACGTCACGTGTTCTACTATCGTAAGTTGATGTAATATTTATGATCCCCTGCATCAAGTAAAGATGAACTGTTCACAAAATATATAATTAAAAACAAAACAAGGGACATTAAATAAAAGAAATTTACATGCAACCGTCCCACCATTTAAACCTGGAAAAAGAGTTCACAAATGAGACTTCTGTGACAACTAAACAAATTTTTGAGAATGGAAGTGGTTGCCTTCATAGACAAGACAAAACAAAAGGCATGCAGGATGGTCATAAAAATCTCTACAAGGTGTTTAAGATGTAAATGGAATTTTGATGCTCAGTTCTCCAGCAATTGAAATGATCAGGATTATTTTAAACATCCTTCCTATTATCTAGGATACATCACTTGACTAAATCTAGTAGAAAAAAGTATTGAATTATTATGCCATGAGAAACACTCCCCATGCAACTACACATGAAAACAAAGATTCTAAAAAAAACAAAGCACTAGAATGCAATTAAGTGGACAGAAAACTTGAATTCTTGTAGACAATTAGTCAACTATGATTAAAAAGGTAGTTACACGCTTATCTAAAAGATAATATCCTAATGACAAGATTTTCATGAGGGGAAAAACAGAAAGAAAGAAAGAAAGAATAATTGAATAGACTTCTATTCAGTTTACCAGTGGTCAAAAAATCCTTTTGTGACATTCAAGTTCTCTTACTCTTTTGCAGGCATATCCTATTATCTTGTTCCATAGGGAAAGTACTTAAAGCTCCATTTTTTGAGCGCTACTACTGGGCATGAATTAGAGTCAGCAACAGATTAATTGATAGTCTAACAGGGACTGTTTACTGTAAAAAAAGGAGTTTCAAGAAAACCTAAAATATAGGCTAAAATATTGGTTTCATCCCTATTGTTTGCATAAATTTTGATTTCCATCCCTAAAATTTACAGAGTTGGTTTTTGTCCCTAACTACTGAAAACGCTGCACTTTCTGTCCTTGAACTTTAAAAAGATCTTTTTTAATCCCTAAACTATTCAAAGAAGTACTTTTTCATCCATATTTTCACCCGTAAACTATTGGGGGGAAAAAAAAGGCTATTTGAAAAGAAAGTGTAACGATTTCAATAGTTTAGGGAGGAGAAATGAACTTTTTAAAGTTTAAGGACCCAAAACAATCTTCGTGCAAATTTTAGGTATGGAAACAATATGCTAGCTAAAGTCTATATCTGTTTGAATAGTTCAATGTATGGATACTAGTTTATTGAAAAATGGAACTAACTCACATACACAAAGAGCACACATCATAGTCCTGAAGAAATACAATAAGGTGACAGGCACAATCTAAATGAAAGAGAATTAATTTAAGTCTATGATGAAATTTATCTCATTTGACCCAAAACAAAAGACCATTCAAACAAAGTTCTTAGGAAAGATGATTTTAAAAGCTGAATAATGAGGCATCCGCACAACTAGTTCCTTTCCTTCCACAAAATCAACAAAAGGAATAAAGGAGCCAAATTCCACGTAAGAATATTTCCCAAATTAATCCCTCCATCCATAAAGTAGTTCTAATGCACCCTTGGGCAATACCATTTGTGCTCCAAAAACTAAAAAGGTAGAGATCCACATTTCATAAGCAATATAACAATGCAAAAAAAATCAAAAAAAAAAAAAAATCAAAAGCTCACCACTACTAGACTAATTCCTCTGTTTATAAGATTGTCACCGATTAGAATCTTTCCCCAAAATGCTGTCCGCAAAAAGAAAGCTACCCTAAGTACCCTTTTTGGACCATTGGTGCACCAAATACTACTTTTCCAAGGAATCATCACTTCCCTTGCACCTCTTAAAGCCTCATAATATGAACTAACATCACATCGAACATCACCAGTCATTGTCCACTTCATTCTGTCAGAACTTTTACTGCTTGAAAATTGGAGTATAAAATATCAAACAAAGAGTCAATCAACTCCGGTATGGATACAGTTCAAAATAGCAATCACTTTATAATCGGACAGAAGTTAAGAAAATGATATATATATATATATATAGAGAGAGAGAGAGAGAGAGAGAGAGAGAGAGAGAGAGAGAGAGAGAGAATTCAAGCAGTAGAAGATGACACTACTCAAAACATAGCTCAAGCAATGAAACACTCAAAGCACCATTAATCAAACGCTAAACTCAAAAGACTACAGCCAATGCCATAATAGGTTCCACTTTGATCAATATACAAACTATCCACTATAAACCTAATAAACTAGCTAGGAACCCAAGAATCATATCCAAACTCTAAACCCCTCATTCCTGTGTTTGCATCACTATTGTACACCTACAATATAAGTGAAATCGCTCCTTCACAGCACATCCATCTTTACCTTGGCTTTAAAGAGCTTCACTATTTAAAAAATTCAACTACTCCCAAATTCTTCACCCAATAGACTCCAAACAAACCAAACACTATAAACCACAAATCAGAAGCAATGGGGCAACGAAGTAAGAGATGGTCTATTGTTTCCCCATTACATTTGCACATATAACACCAATCCAAAATTTTCTTCTATATAAGTTATCAATCGTCAAAAGTTTCCCTAGGGTTGCAATCCAGGCAAAGAAAGCAACTCAAGAGGGAATCTTTAATTTCCAAATGCTTTTCCATGGGAAAGACTAATCCCTAATGAGTCAAGACCTGGTAATAGTCACTAACCTCAAAACCCTTTCTCTTAGCTGGTTTATAGGCTTATAGCACATCTTATCCTACCCACTTCCCCTCACAGGAACACCATAAATAAAATCCATAAAATTCAACAATGATCCAATTCCCAATCCTGTACACCTCTTATGAAATTAAAATCCCAATGAAGATCGCCCCATTGGTGAACTGAATAAGTTCTGCCACAAGCATCCTTGTCCCAGCTGATTTAGAATAACTCCTAAAAACACATCTGAAGAAGCCTCTCCCTACACCATACATCCCGCCAAAACTTCACTCTAGATCCATCCCCAATTTCAAACTAAAAGGGGTGCGAAAAATTGGGGCAACCTCGTTTTATATTCTTCCACAAGCTCTGATGAAGTCATGGAAGATCAACATGCTATTACTTTGCAAATTCACCTATTCAAGAATTATTTATTGGGTCCTCGTGTGAAGTCTAATTGAAGTGAAAGTCATGCCCTTTTAATAGTCCAAGTATGAGTCTTTTAGGGTTAAAACAGTTTTTACTTTGGGTTTTTATTTTATTAGTTATGGTCAGTTTTATATTGAGGGGAAAATCTGTAATTTCTGCAACTCCTGCAAAATACCCTTAGTTCGCAGGAATTGCAGAAATTACATATTTGCCCCTTAATATAAACTGACCATAACTAATAAGATAAAATCCCAAATTAAAAATTGTTTTAACCCTAAAAGGCTCATATTTAGACCATTAAAAATGCACGACTTCACTTCAATTGGACTTCACACAAGGACCCAATAAAATAATTTTGGAATAAGTTTGCAAAGTAATAGCATATTAATCTTCCATGACTCCATCACACTCCTCTGGTTGGAAGAAACTCAATCTAGAGTTTTAAAGTGTTAAAGTATAAGATCCTCCAAACTTCAAACTTGCACCAACTCTTCAATCACCTTTGGAAGTATCAAGAATAAAAAATCTTTCTTTCCCATCATATCATTAAATTCGTTTGGAATGATAAAGTCAACAACCAGAGGACTATTCAACTTGAAATCCTTCTTGAATTAATCTATGGTAGTAACATCAATGTCTTCCTTCATCTTCACTTTTCCATGATCAATTTTATGCTCGCCTTGCTCCTTTGTGATCTCCATTGCAAGAACACCAATATCTTCCTTGGTGTCAACTTTCCTATGATCAAACTTATTCTCATCTTGCTTCAGCTCTCCAACTTCCTTTTGTGGCACTATAGCTCTTTGATATGGAGTTTCAGCAGCATCCTTAGGCTTGACCTTTTGTTTTTGCCTTAGTTGTTCCAGTTGTTCTGCACTCATAGACTTTAACACAATTTGTGGCACTATAGGTCTTTCTTTTGGAGTTTCAGCAGCATCCTTAGGCTTGACCTTTTGTTTTTGCCTTAGATGTTCTAGTTGTTCTGCACTCATAGACTTTAACACAATTTGTACATTATTGAACATAAATTTATACGTATTTTCCTTTTCAATATCATACACATCTTAGTCATAAAGCCAAGGGCGACCAAATAAAATATGAGTCACAGTCATAGGAATAACATCACACTATATAGAATTATATTGCCTACGAGAAATAGAAACCAAGCATCGTTTCATTACCGGAATAAAGGTGTTATTTATCCATGCTACCTTGTATGGTTTCGGATGTGGTTCTATTGGTAGCTTCAACCTTTCAACAGTAGCTTCAGAAACAAAATTCATCTTGCTACCATCAATAATATGCATTTGACTTTCAATTTCACAGCGCACTATGGTCCTAAATGTTGAAGTACACTTCCAATCATCCTCTTGCTTGGGCATAGCTCGAATATGCTTAACAACTGAAAGAAGAGATGTATCTTTTACTTCTTCTTCGAGATCACCATCTTCGCGCATCAACATGATCCTAGATGAGTTTTATCAAGTGGATGAAGAAGATTTTGGCAAAGGATATGTGATAGGATTTTGCTCTGATACCAATTTGATGTAGGACAAATTAGGGATTTGTCTACTTTAGTTGTGTTCGGTTTGAGTTAGGAAAGAAGAAGAATTAGAGAGAAGTTAGGGTTGTTTAGGGGCTGTGTGAATAGCAACCTTAGAAAGAAAGAAGAAAAAAGGAGGAGAGAATGAGAAATAAACAATAAAGGCCAATGTGCCTATTGCTTAAAACACTTCATTTTTTTTTTTTTTTTGATAGGTAATCAGAAATCTAATATTAAAGAGAAAAAAAAAATGAAAAGTAAAAGATGTTCATGATGATGAACAAGAAGAAATAATAGAACAAACAACGCAACAAAGAGAGGGTAATCAGGAAACTAAACTAAAGGAAGACATAAACTTAGAGAGAGAAGAACAATCAGTAAAACCCCAACAACGAGACCACTCCAAAAGACTGCGTTAGCATAAAACCTTTAACTCATCCAATGTCTTCTCATTGTTCTCAAAAGATTGACGATTTCGTTTCAACCACAATCCACATTAAGCACCCTAGAACCAAATTCCAAATGTGCAAATTATGCTTTCCAAGCCACTGATGCTAACAAGATAACAAACCCACCACCGATCCTAGCATAACCCAATGAATACCAAAAGCCTGAAGCATAAAAGTCCATAAGGAATGAGTAACAGGACAATGAAGAAGAAGGTGGTCTACCGACTCCCCATCACAGCAACACATACAACACCAATTAGCCAAAGGGCGACCCTTAATCATTAGATTATCCAAAGTAAGGATCCGACCATGTACAGTTGTCCATAAAAAGAACGCCACGCGCTTAGGAATCTTTGGTTTCCAAACACCCTTCCAAGAAAACAAAGAATTCGAAGCACTCCAAATCGCATGGTAGTAAGACCGGGTGTCAAACTTACCATCACTTTTTAGCCGCCAGCAAAGAGTATCTCCTATCACCTCGAGGAATACGAGTTTGGATAAGCTGAAATAGAGAATAAAATGCAGCCAATTCCCAATCTTCAAAAGCTCTATAAAACCTTAAATTCCACACTCTAATAGTACCCCCTCCTGGAATTCACAAAACCTCAGAGATGCAAGCATCCTTGACCGCTAAACACACATAGAGCTCAGGATTGAGATCTTTTAGAGTATTATCATCAATCTACCTATCATGCCAAAAGCGGATACGAGTGCCTTCACCCACTACAAAAGACAGATGCTTAGAAAATCTCTCCCACCCTTCACTAATGCTTCTCCATAGGCCACACCCATGAGTCCTCATGCAGACTTTAGTACTCCACCCCCCTTGACCCTCACCATATTTTGTGGAGATAACTCTCCACCAGAAATGAGTAACTTTATGACCATATCTCCACAACTATTTCCCTAATAAAGCTTGATTAAATGGCACCACACTTCTTATCCTAAAACCACCCATCTCAACGGATAAACACACATTTTCCCAAGCCACCAAAGGATACTTGAAACTCCCCTCAGAAGACCCCCACAGAAAATTCCTCTGAATACTTTCCCATCTAGCAGCCACAACTTTAAAATTAGTAAAAAGAGATAAAAAGTATGTTGGGAGACTTGAAAGAGTACTCTTTAGTAACATGAGCCTACCACCCTTAGATAAATAGAGACGCTTCCACCCAGAAAGTTTCTTCTCCATTTTCTCTAAAATAGGATTTTAAATCAAAGTAGTCTTAAAAGAAGTAACTTTCTTCGTTATGGATCAAAAAAAAAAAAAAAAAAAAAAGTTCCCAACAGCATCTCCAAATATTTCATAGGAAAACTGCTCACTCTACATTGAAGAATATTAGCCAGTGCATCTAGATTATTCACCTCCCCAATAGGTATAATCTCACTTTTCCCGACATTGACCATCAAACCCATAAAAGCCTGAAAACAAGACAACACCAACTTTATGGACAGCAACTGTTCCCTAGAGGCATCACAAAATAAAAGTGTCGTCAACAAATAACAGATGGGAAATACGCACACCAACAGAGTTCACAGCTCCCACCTGAAAACCCCGAATAAGATTACACCCCTTGTCTCAACCCCCGAGAGCTTCCAAAAAAACCTTCACGGGATCCATTAACCAAGACTAAAAAATGGACAGACGTAACACAAGCCTTAATCCACCCCCTCCATTTCAACCCAAAACCCATCCAGCCCAACAAATAAAACAAGGCCTCCCAGTTCACATGGTCTTAAGCTTTTTCAATATCAAGCTTGTATACGACACCCAGTATCCTGCTCTTCAACCTGCTATCTAGGCATTCATTTGCTATAAGCACTGAATCCAGAATCTACCTTCCGCCAACAAACGAATTTTGAGTCTCAGAGATGAGATTATCCAAAACCACCCTCAACCTATTAGCCAACACCTTGGACAGCAGCTTGTACACACTACCCACCAAATTGATGGGGCGAAAGTCCTTAATGTTAACAGCATTGCACTTCTTAGGAATTAAAGTGAGAAACGAAGCATTCATAGACCATTCAAACACAAAGTGCCGATGAAAGTAAACAAAAAAATCCATGACATCCTTTTCCACCACACTCCAACATTTGTGAAAAAAAGCCATGGCAAAACTATCAGGACCAAGGGCTTTGTGACCCTCCATCTCCCTTAATACCTGGATGACTTCCTCCTTCGTGAACTCCTTCTCTAAAGATAATCGCTCATCCTCTTCAATACAAGCAAAATCTAACCCATCCATAGTAGGACGCCCCACCTCAGTTTCCTTATACAACCCTTCGTAAAAGAGGACTAATTGAGAGCGTACATCTGACTCATCCTCATAAAGAACACCATCCACCTCAATCCTTTTAATTTGATTAGCATTTCTATGTGAGTTTGCTAATCTATGAAAGAATCGCGTATTACTATCGCCCTCCTTCACATACAAGGCCCGAGACTTTTGTCTCCAAGAAATCTCCTCAAGAGAAGCCAACTGTTCTATGTCTCCTTTGAGTTAAAGGCGACAAATCTGTTCCTCATTTGAAAGATCCACCAACTCCTCTCTCGCATCTAAACCCATCAGCTCAGTCAGCATGTTCTTCTTTCTAAAAGCCAAATCACCAAATTCCTCCTTGTTCCACTTTTTCAAATCTGCTTTCAAAGCCTTCAATTTTTGTGCCAAAATGAAGCTAGGAGAGCCCGCAAAACTGTACCCATCCCACCAATGCTTAACTCT
Source organism: Castanea sativa (assembly GCF_040712315.1). Taxonomy (NCBI): domain Eukaryota; kingdom Viridiplantae; phylum Streptophyta; class Magnoliopsida; order Fagales; family Fagaceae; genus Castanea; species Castanea sativa. The sequence goes on from NC_134018.1 coordinate 23,099,762, forward strand.
ATCAACAAAACCCTTAACTTTCAACCACATATTTTCAAATCTAAAGGCACTTCAACTGTGTCGAACAACACCAGCTTCCAACAAAAGCAGGTAGTGGTCTGAAAGAACACGAGGAAGCACCCGTTGGGATACATTCTCAAAGTGCTCCTCCCAATCAAGAGAAACCAAAGCCCTGTCAATTCTTGACATAGAGGGAAGACCAGAATCTCTAAACCAAGTGAAGGAGGCCCCCTCTAAAGGTAAATCAACTAAAGAATTATTCTCTATAAAATCCGAGAATGCAAACATAGCAGGGCTAAAAGACTCACAGCCAAGCCTTTCACTTGGGTACCTGATAATATTGAAATCACCTACTAGACACCATGCCATGGGCCACCTGGCATGCACCTGTGATAACTCCTCCCACAAAGTAGACCATTGTCCATTGTCATTAGGGCCATACACACCTGTATAAGCCCAAACAAAGTCATCCACCACTTTTCTCAATAATACACTAACAGAAAACTGTCCAACAATGACATCCAACTTCTCAAAGACCCTCTTATCCCAAATCAGCAAGAACCCTCCCGAAGTCTGCACAGCATCCAAAACAGCCCAATTAATGAAAGGACTACCCCATAAACTCCAAACAAAAGCAACATCGATAGAAGATAATTTTGTTTCTTAAAAACATACAATATCACACTTCCATTCTTTTAGAAGATTCTTACAAACCTCTCTCTTCCGAGGATTGTTAAGCTCCCTTACATTCCAAGAAAGTAGTCGTAGAGTCATTTAAAACTTTTAACAACCCCCATAGCAATAAAAGAAGCTCTGCTCCTTCTCCGAGAAGAGACACCATCATAATTAACATAAGAAATAAGCCCCTTAAGCTCCCTGAGACCTCGTGACCCTGAGTTTGCAGGTTGCTTAGACACCCCATCATCATTCACCTTGAGACATTCCTGTTCTAGAATGCAAAAAAGAGCCAAACATTGAGATTTATGTTTCACAATAGGGAAACCCACCATTTCACATAAATTTTTCATCAACTGTGACACCCAATTCAAAGGTGGCCAAGACTCTGTCACCTGTGTTCCCTCTATAGAATCCTGAACCAACAAACCCTCACTGAGATCATTAAGTACCCACCGAGACAAAGGTTCACATTCCAACACAATTATCTCTCTCCGCCGACACAACCACTATCATCCACCCCACAGGTCTCCCACGATAGAAGGTGAAGCCCAAAATCTGTCTGAAATTCCCCAACAGAATCCACTAACCTCTGTTGCGTCGTATCATCAAGAGGACTACTCCGTTCTTCTTCATGAGCTTCCCCTTCCCCAAACTCAGCTTCCATCCCATTACCCAAGTCTGAGAGAGGAGAAAATCTATTTTGAGCCACCCATGGTTGCCAACAAAGGATCGGCGACACCTCTTTCAGAATCGAAGGCTCAATCACTGCCATTGCCGAGCTAATCACCATATCACCGGTGAACCCAGAGTCCCAAATACCTAATCCATGAGTTACCTCGGCCCCGGAGCCCGTGAACCCAGAAAAAACAGCCTAGCCGAAGTCGAGATTAACTATATCAGAGCTACACCTTGACGCCAATTCTTTTCCAGTCACTGGATCACCAAAAACTCTCATCGGCATCATCCCATCGCCACTTGAGCTCGCACCCACTTGTCTCTCTACTGGAGGCAGATCCCGAGACTCACTCTCACCCAACGGATTCTCCATCGGCTTCAGAACTCGAGGCCCCAGCACATACATCGGTTGGGCTACGAGTTCAGATTTAAAACGCTGACTATGGGCTGGGTTTACCAAAGTTTGGCTTTGGCATGGCCTCCAAACAGATTTGGGCTTGGCTGTATTAAATGGGCTAGAGGTAATAATATTATGAACAGTGGGCTTTATAGGTTGCACCACTTTTGGGCCCACTTCATTGACCTCAGACCACACTATAGCCCATCTCCCATCTTTCCCACGCTCCATAAGCATAAAAAGATCCAAGGTCAATTCAGATTTTATACCTTTACTTTCAATCCCATTTATTGTTGACAAAATCTTTGCCCCAAGTTGCTCCTACTGTCCTAGTATACTTTCCTTGCAAGTATCACGGTTATTACGGCTGAAATTTGACAAAATCTTCGCCCCAAGTTGCTCCCTCTGTCCTAGAATACTTTCCTTGCAGGTATCATGGTTATTACGACTAAAAGCTCTAGGATTTGTATTTTGAACCAATGAAGTTTTATTCTTCCCTTTATCTCCTCCACCACCGTTGTTTTTCCGTTTCCTCGCCACCACCGACGCAAAGGATATTGAGGCATCTCCTTTGGGAATACCTATGATTGCTTGCTTGGGAGCTAGAGACTCTGGGTCTATCGCCTTTCTCAGATGTAAACCAAAACCTCTCCAACCACTCCCCGACTTCCCTTCTGGCACCACTATAGAACCCTTATGACGACCATGATTGAGTTCAGATATTAATAAGAAAGAGCCGTAAGTGTTGGATCCCAACTAAAGAATAAAACATTTGTCACCCTCACGAAAAGATTTCGCAAACTGACCACGAGACTGCCCAGAGATCAGTTATTCCACATTGAACAGCAATCTCTTTGCACTACCTTTTCCCATAAAAATTGATCTTAAAGAATCTCTGCCTCTCTCATAAATACAAAGCTGGTAAAACATACCACCTTCCTCAACTGAAAACTCAAATGTTTTTGATTCAACGAAGAAAAAAACAGAGCCTCCCATGTTGAAAAAGAAATCAACAAAAGAAGCATAAAAAAACACACAGAAGAAAGCAGGAGAACAAAGTACATACTCAGTGAATGCATTTCAAGGGTATGTCCACTAAGTGAGATGACAAGGAAAAAAAAATTATGAAAATCATTCTACTTTCTTTGAATACATTGAACCCAATATATATAAAGACTCTTACTTGTACTTGTAATAGGATTCCTAATAGTATTAGAACTACTAGTAAAACCTAATACATACTAACTTGGACAAGATTCTAAACTTAACTAAATTACCAAAATACTCTTAATTTGCAAGAATTGCAAAAATTAAAGATTTGCCCCTCAAAATAAAACTGACCATAACTAATAAAATTAAAACCCAAATTAAAAATTGTTTTAACCCTAAAAGACTCATACTTAGACCATTAAAAGGACACAACTTTCACTTCAATTGGACTTCACACGAGGACCCAATAAAATAATTCTTGAATAGGCGAATTTGCAGAGTAATAGCATATTAATCTTCCATGACTCCTTCAAATGTTCTGTGGAATCATTGTTGTTGCAACAAAAGAAAGGGAGGAGAAGGAAGTGGGGTGTGGGATTTAACCGAAATTTTAATGATTGGGAGAATGATGGGCCGGCTGCTTTCTTTTATTTATTAGAATCCCATATTCCTTCTAGGGAGTGGGAAGATTGCATGAGATGGAAGCGTAAGAGTAGTGGGGAATTCACTGTGCAATCTTTTTGTGAGACTTTACGGGGTTCACCACCTATGTCTTTCCCTTGGAAAGCCATATGGAAGGTTAAGGCTCCTCGGAGAGTTTCCTTCTTCATCTGGACAGCAGCTTTGGGGAAGATTCTCACTGGTGATAATCTAATCAAGAGGGGCTATTCACTATTGAGTTGGTATTGTATGTGTCGACGTAGTGGGGAGACTGTGGACCACCTATTGATACATTGCAGTGTGGCAGCTGAACTGTGGAATTTGTATTTAGGATGTTTGATTCTATGGGTACTACAAGAGAAGGTTTTAAATAATTATGCAGGTCAGTGGGTAGCAAATTGGAGGATCAAATTCTTCTTCAAATGTATGGAATCTTGTTCCTTTATGTTTGTTGTGGACTATTTGGAAGGAAAGAAATCAACATACTTTTGAAGACATGGTGTTTAAGTCAACTCAATTGCTAGCATCCTTCATTAGTTCTCTTTATGAGTAGTCTTTTACTTCGGGTCTCACAGATAGTAATTGTGTTCCATCTTTCACAGAGTGTATAGGTATGTAAATATTTTTCCGGTTATAATTCTTTAGGCTATGCTGTGTCTTTTAGATGAAGTAGTCTCGTATCAATAAAATTATTCTTACTTAACCAAAAATAAAAAGTATTTAATTCACCACACATTTGATAGTATTGTGTCCTTTATTATCAACTACTTACCACCTCGCCAAAATCTACTTAAGAACTGCTTTAATCTATCTAACTTACACAAGTCCCATCATACCCAATACCCTTCACTAGCAAATAAATAAATACACAACCATTGTTAAAAATTGATGAATAAATTAGGTTTTTTTTTTTTTTTTTACCTGGGGCTGGGGTCTACCAAGAAGTGCTGCAGACCTTAGATTAAAACCACCTGCTTCATCATCATCCACCAACTCATCACCACCACCATCAATATTCTCCACAAACCCCATATCCCTCAACCGCTCCGTCAACAACCCTAAATCCCGTTCTGTAACGATACCCACATCGCTCCGAAGCCTACTACTACAATTGAAATCTACCGCTGCCGCTGCTGCTGTGGTCTCTTGCCGAAAGAGCACAGGCAGCCTCCTGGAAAACTGCTGGAGCAATCCATTCAAACCGGCCCCGAAATCCGCTCCGGCCTGGCCGATCCTATTCCCGATGTCGAGGAAATCAGTTGTCTGAGTAGGGAATTCGAGGTCGAAGAGCTTGGAATGATGAGGGTTTGGCCATGGAAAGGAGGGAGGGGCGATGTGGGACTGGATCAAACCGGTGAAGCCCTGAGCTAAGCGGTCCGCAAAGTCTTGACCGTGTCTCTGCACCTCTTCCCATGCCTCAAATGACCTCTCCACCGACATTCGATCGCTCACTGGCTCTTCACCTTCATCCAATCTAAATTGAGTGAAAAAGGAAAGCTGGGGTTTTGAATCTCAGTTACTGTTACTGTGACTGTGAGAGACACCTCCACTTGGTTTGGTTGCCATTGTATTTGTGCTTCTTGTAATTTAAGACCACGACGCCACGTTAGCTGCAAAATAAAAGTTGTGGTTTTGGAGGATAAATAATTATTTCAGATTTTTATGGGACTGGCTCCTCCCCCCTTTCTTTATAATTCAACCGTTTTCTCCCATTTTAATTTAGATGACTGACACGTAGCACATAAAATTCAAGGGTTAAAAAACGCCCATAACATTTTAAGTTTTCTCTCTTCCTTTTTCTTTTTTTTTCTTTTTTTCTCTCTTGTCTCTTTCTTTGATCAACAACATCGCCCTCATCCTTTGGTGGAGAGCGGAAGTTTGGACTAAATCGGTGGTGAGATTAATGGCTAAGAGCATCAAGACTCGGTTTGGTGGCGGTGCGAAACTAAACAGGGAGGTCCTCTAGCTGGGTAGGTGGGTATGAGTTGGTTTCTTTGGGATTTGCAGATATTGATTGAATGAATAAGGGTTGGGCGCTATGTGTGATCAATGGCTTACGGGTGACTTTTTTTTTCTTCAGCCAGTGCCAGTGGTTGTAGAAAATTAGGTCGGATGTGATATGGATTTTTGGAGTGTGACTTTCGATGGGTTGCAAATTTGGTATGAGTTGGGGTTAGGCCATTGATAATTTGCTATTGTTGTGCCGCAGTGATACAAAGAGAGAGACTGTGTTGAGATTGTGAGTTAGAGTCTCATAAATGATTTGCTCTAATCTAGACACAAGTGTTAGTAATGATGTTGGTCGGAGAAAGAGGCATATTTGGATTTGTCTGTTAACACTTTTTTACTTCATTGCAAACATTATCATAGACTAACTGATTTTTTTTTTTTTTTTGGGAAAATGAGAAGACATAATAATGGGAACTCAAGACATCGAAAATAGATGAGCTAAAATATAAAATTCATGTTCTATTTTTTTAGGGAAGGAAGTGAATCCCGCTTTAGCCCAAATTGCCACCGTCCAGAATTCCACCAAATGTTGAGGATGATGATCTTTGAGAACTCTCTTTCTGATAATAAGAGGTTTGGAAAATGAGAGAGCGAGCAAGAGATGTTGAGGATAATGATCATGGGGCCAAAATTGGAAATTAACATTAATTTCCAAACAATATAATTAGTAGACACTGTTACAAAACTATATTTTTTACTAACATCTCGAGTCTTTTAGATTCGATTTTGGGCCTAAAAATCGAGTCTTTAAGGGTCGATTTTCATGGTCTGATCCCGTTTGATGTGGCATTTTTTCCACGTGGCGTCTACCTGGAAATTGAGTCTCTAAGACTCGATTTATAAGCCAAAAAAAATTATAATCATTCATACTCCAACAAAAACACTATATTAGACCAATTTTCAGACAAAATCCAAATCAAAAAAATACCCACAGATGACCCAAACCCCAGCTTTCAAACCCAAATAAAAAATAAAAAATCTCCAAATCTTTGTCACCCAAAAAAAACCCAATCCCTAAACCAAGCAAGACCTGAAGGAGAAGGAGAACGATTGGTGGTGTTTCCAGTGTGATTAGTTACCTGTGGTAGTTGTAGAGGTCGTGGGTCTCGTTCCCTCATTACTAAGAAAACTCTCTCTTCCATGGTTGTGGAGCACCAAAGCTAGCGTTCGTAGCATCCGATCGAAGCCTTCAATGAGGAACTAGCAACAGCGGTGGTGAGGAAAAGCTTGAAAGTGGGTCTGGCGTGATGGTGCGGTGGTGGCGTGGTCTAGCTGGATCGGGTTTCGGGTCCCTCGGCACGGAGTGGACCTGCGAGTGCTGGTGCTTGTGGAACTAAAGATCTGAGTCTAGAGAAGGGTTTAGGGTTTTGAAGGAAAAACTCGCCGCAAATGTCACCGACAGTTACCGCTTGCCGGTGATCTTCATCTTCGAAAGCTAGATTCGCCCATTTAGTGAGAGAGAGTGAGAGAGAGAAGGTGTTTGAGTTTGTGTGTGTGACAGTGAAGAACAAGAACTCATCTGGGTTTTTTTTTTTGTATCTTCTGTTTGTGGCTTCTGGTTTTTTTTTTTTCCGTATAAGTGTGTATGTGGCTTATAGGATAAATCGAGTTTCTTACTATCTAGATATAAATCGAGTCTCTAAGACTCGATTTCTAGATGGACGCCATGTGGAAAAAGTGTCAACTCAGACCTGATTAGAACATAAAAATCGACCTTCAAAGACTCGATTTTTAGGCCCAAAATCGACTCTTTTAGACTCGAGATGTTAGTAAAAAATATAGTTTTGTAACAATTCCTACTAATTATATTGTTTAGAAATTAATGTTAATTTCCAATTTTGGCCATGATCTTGGTCAGAGAAAGAGGCAACAAAGAGAAAAAAGTGAGAAAAAGCTTAATACGAGGTGGACGTTTTTAAACCCTTGGAAATTTTGTGTGCTACGTGTTAGTCATCTAAATTAAAATGGGAGAAAACAGGAGAGTTATAAATGAGAAGGGAGCCTGTCCCGATTTTTATTGCTCGGCTAGAAAGAGAAAATAGCAAACATGTTTGGTCCTGGTTTTGTGTTTTGGAATTGGATTTCAATTTCATCTAATACCGTCCATGTTTGCTTGCAAATTTTCAAGATGATCTAAAAGTCTAACTAATAAAATTATTTAATTTCAAATTTTGTACTTTAAGATTATGAATTTATGGATTAAATAGTAAATGATATTTTGTTGACATGAAATTTGATATGCATGTTAAGAACATAGAATACATATAATCGAATGATCTGATTTTTAAAATATTAAATCAATATAAAAAAATTATTAGATTGTGAAACATTGCTTATAATTCATTAGATAGTATAACTTGATCCTCATATATATTATATAACTTATTACGATATTAAACTTGTTCATATATTATTAAAGAATTAGTATTTTGAAAATATGACTGATGAGTTACATATGTTTGTCTCCTAAATATGTATTTATGCAAATTAAATTTCGTGTTAATTAGATGTTATTTACCATGTAATTCACAAATTCATGTTTAGTTATTTAAAAAAATTGAAATTTAAATATTGTATGATGAGATAATTATTAATCTTCGATCATTTTGATATTTTACAAACATAAAAGGAATAAGTAGATAATGTTATTCAATCCTTAATTTGTCAAAATATTCTTTCTAAAAGTAATGAAGTGATGTAACATCACATAAAGTAAAACTGAGTGAAACTTGACATCACCCATATATATTGGTTTATGGTGTAAGCAAAAAAAGAGATTTGTAGCTTAAGTGGCACCTTATAATGTTTCCAACAGAGACATTAAAAAATAAAAAGAAGAACAAAAATCAAGAACCTAGTCATAGTGGGATAAGGTTTTTTTTTTTTTTTTAGTGTTGAACACTATTAGTCCCATCTATCTCTTTCTTGGTACCAATCACCATCAAGATTCATGTTTGGGTCATGGCTATCATAATAAAGGTCATTGATTGCAAAATAGTGGCCTCCTAGAAGAGGATTGGGTAGCTCCCATGATTTAACACATGGCAATTGTTGGTGATAGACTTCTAGAGTACTTGGACCTGGTTCATTCAGATTTTCAATTCCTATGTTGAGAGTTTCTGTCCACCTGAGTGCTTTCTAGCAACATGACCAAGAGGGGTCCATATGCACATGGAGAGAGTTATTTGGATTAATGAGCCAATGGACTTCTGGCGGGTGGAAAATCCCTTCTACTTGAACATCATTTTTTGAATTAAGCTTGACAATCATGGATCATGTAGTAATTTTGTCCAAATCTTAAATGAACTGCAATGGTATATTGTTTCCAATCTCCATTATGAGCATTTTTTTTAGGATTTCAAACCAGAATTTCTCAAAATATTTATTATTGTTAGGGAAAATGAGCTTGTAAAATACTGGTTCAAAATGAAGGCATAGATAATACTCATTAAGCAGATATTGCATGTAAAGGTGATGGAACACAGCCCAATTAGATATCCAAAAGGCAAATAGCGAGAAAATGGTTATAATGTTGTTTAAGGTAATTATGGAGGACTCTGATAATTCTTTTGAATCTAGCTTCAAGGGTCGGGTCTTTTATGTGGTCTTTTATATTTGAGGGAAGGCTTTGTATCATATTGGTTATGGAATATGAATGTGAGAATGAGGATGGATCTGTGATAGGGTATACACATAAGGGTGAAGAAATGACTGTGGTGTTAATAGTTGGGGATTTTATAGAAAGATAGTCGGAGATCAAATTATCTCTTCCTTTGATATGCTTGACTTGGAAGGACCACTGTGAAAACCAATTTGACCATCTGAGCAACTGGGGATGAGGGAGCATCTTCCTTTTGAACTGAAGCATTTTTGGAAAGGAGGACATGTCCATTTCTACTAGAAAATTATGCCCAAGGAGATGAAATTGGAACTTTTCAATTCCATGCTTTACCGCAAGTATTTATTTGAACATGGAATGGTAATGAAGTTTTGAAGTCTTGAATGCATCACTTTTAAGTGAGAATGATAAAACCTATTGACAGATTTGGATGCCGATGAATTATTTTTTTTTTAAGTGTTGAACACTATTAGTCCCGTCCATCTCTTCCTTAGTACCAATCATCATCAAGATCCATGTCTGGGTCATGGTTGTCATAATAGGGGTCATTGATTGCAAAATAGTGGCCTCCTAGAAGAGGATTGGGTAGCTTCCAAGAGTCAACACGTGGCAATTGTTAGTGATAGACTTCTAGAGTACTTCGACCTGGTTTATTCGGATTTTCAATTCTTGTGTTGAGAGTTTCTGTCCACCTGAGTGCTTTTTGGCAACATGACCTGGAGGGGTCCACATTCACATGAGAGAGTTATTTGGATTAGTGAGCCAATGGACTTCTGGTAAGTGGAAGATTCCTTCTGCTTGAACATCATTTTTTTGAATTAAGCTTGACAATCATGGATCCTGCAGTAATTTTGTGTCCAAATCTTGGATGAACTGCGGTGGTATATTGTTTACAATCTCCATTATGAGCACCATTTTTTAGGATTTCAAACTAGAAATTTTCAAAATATTTATTATTGTTAGGGAAAAAGGAGCTTGAAAAATCCTGATTTAAAATGAAGGCATAGATAACATTCATTAAGCAGATACCGCATGTAAAGGTAATGGAACACAATCCAACTAGATATCCAAAAGGCAAAAGGTGTTTTCCATGGATGGTCAGGATTAAGGTAAATAACAAAAAAAATGGCTATAATGTTGTTTAACGTAATCATGGAAGACTCTGGTAATTCTTTTGGATTTGGCTTCAAAGGTTAGGTTTTTTATATGGTCTTTTATATATGAGGGAAGGCTTTGTATCATATCGGTTATGGAATATGAATGTGAGGATAAGGATGGGTTTGTGATAGGGTATACACAAGGGTGAAGAAATGACTGTGGTATTAATAGTTGGGGATTTTCTAGAAAGATAGTTGGTGATCAAATTATCTCTTCCTTTGATATGCTTGACTTGGAAGGACCACTGTGAAAACCAATTTGACCATCTAAGCAATTGGGGATGATGGAGCATCTTCCGTTTAAACTAAAGCATTTTTGGAAAGGAGGACATGTCCATTTCTACAAGAAAATTATGCCTAAGGAGATAAAATTGGAACTTTCCAATTCCATGCTTTACTGCAAGTATTTCTTTGAACGTGGAATGATAATGAAGTTCTAAAGTCTTGAATGCACCACTTTTATATCCACAATTGTTCCTCTTTCCATCATTTTCTTCAAAAGGGTTGCTACCCAGTATTCATCACTTGCATCTGTCCGTAGTATTCATTTGCCTGGTCCTGGGATTTACTATGGAGGAATCTTTTATGCTAATTTTTTCAATTGTTGGAACGCTTTCGTGAGGAGTGAATTCCATTCTAAGGGGTTCTTTTTCAAAAGTTGAGCTAGAGATAGTTACTGTAATTGGAAATCTTTGGTATAAAATCAAACATATAATTAACAATTCCAAGAAATTGTTGTATCTGTTTGGCACCAGAAAGCTTGTCTGGAAACTCTTTGAGAGAGGTAGCAATATGTGGCTGTAAAGTATACTTTCTATCTGAGATAGTCATTCTAATGTTACACGGTAATGCCCTTTGGCCTCAAGAATGTTGGGGCATTACCAAAGGATGGCTACATCCTTGTTACCTGATATGATGTATAATGAGGTAGAAGTGTATGTTGATAATATGATAGTGAAATCTAGGGATAGAGGAAGCCATATCACGAACTTGAGGAAGTTCTTCGAGAGGATTAAAGAATATAGATTGAGATTGAATCCACAAAAGTGCACATTTGGATTAACCGCTGGAAAATTGCTAGGTTTCCTAATGAGTTATAGAGGGATAAAAGTTGACCCATCCAAGATTAAAGCCATATTGGTGATGCCTTCACCCAAAAGTGAGAAAGAGATTAGGGGTTTCTTTGGCCAACTATAATACATTAGTCAATTCATTGCGAAGCTCACTTCCACTTGTAAGCCTATCTTCAGATTCTAAAGGAAGAATGAACCATATACATGGAATGATGAGTGCCAAAAAGCCTTTGAACTTATCAAGGAGTACCTCCTCCACCCACTCACCTATCCTAGTGCCCCCATAACATAGAAAACCCTTACTTCTATACCTCTCCATCATAGGGGATCTGTTGGAAGTATGCTTGCGCAAGAAGATGATGAGGAAAATGAAAGAGCCATATATTACTTGAGCAAGAGATTCCATGATTACTAGACTAGGTACACTCCCATAGAAAAGTCATGTTTCGCACTTGTTTGGGCCGTACAAAAATTGAGACATATTGTTTTACCCTTCCAAATATGGGTGGTGGCAACAATGGACCCACTGAAGTACCTTTTTGAGATACCCGCTGTAAGTGGAAGATTGTCAAGATGGTTGATTTTGTTGGTAGAATTCAATTTGAAGTATGTGGTTAGAAAAACTATCAAGGGAAGTGTCATGTCACATTTTTGTGTCGAGAATCCCATAGAAGGGGAAGATGGTAAAGAGGAATTTTTAGATGAAGATATTTTGGATGTTGAGTTAGGGATATGGAAAATGTACTTTGACAGAACCGTAAACCAATATGGGGAATGGGATAAGGATACTCTTGATTACTCCCGAGAGGTCTCACATACCTTTGGCAATCAAATTGAACTTTGAAGCAATCAACAACATAGTTGAATATGAGGCTTGCATTGTCGGAATGGAAGCTCTTCGAGAACTTGGAGTAAAAAAGGCCGAAGTCTTTGGGGATTCAACTTTGGTTATAGCTCAAGCGCAAAAGTTGGGGAAAGTGAAGGAAGAACATTTAAAACCTTATTAACAATACTTGGAGGACTTAACCAAGACCTTTGACAAGATTGAGTACACAATCATCCCTAGAGCTTAGAATCAGTTTGTGGATGCCTTAGCGACTTTAGTCTCCATGGTTGAAATACCCGAGCGAGTATGGACATGACCTTTAGAGATTGAGCAAAGCTATGAGAAAGTGCATAAAAGGAAGACCAAAGCTTCAATAATGGCCATAGAGGAAAAGGATGTTCCATGATACTATGACATCATGAAGTTCTTAGAACTAGAGGCATATTTGGATGGTGCCAATAAGAGAGAGCATCGTTCCATTAGGATGTTGGCAACCCAAAACATCCTATACGGAGGACAACTCTATAGAAGGTCTTATGATGGTGTACACTTTTGTTGCTTAAGAAGAGAAGAAGCGGAGAGGATAATGGAAGAAGTTCATCAAGGGATTTGTGGCCCTCATATAAGTGGGAGAATGTTAGCCAAGAAGATTCTAAGGATAGGGTACTATTGGAATACAATGGAGACTGATTGTGTGGACTATGTGAAAAGTTGCCATGATTGCCAAACACACGCCAACTTGAACCATTACCACCTAGTGAGTTTTATAACATGACTTCTCCATGCCATTCTCAATTTGGGGTATATATGTAATTGGAAAGATAGCTCTTAAGGTTTTAAACGAGCATGAGTACATTTTAGTAGCAATTGACTATTTTACTAAATGGGTAGAGGCAGCCTCCTATTTCGTATTGAGAGCTAAGCATGTGGCTCAATTCTTAAAAAACAACATCATATGATGATTTGGGGTACCACAAGAGATCATTTTTTATAATAGTTCCAACTTGGAGGGTGAAGTCCAAAGGGTCATGGAAGAATATGGCATTGAGCATCACAAGTCTTCACCATATTGACCATAAGCTAATGGGGCCGTAGAAGCAACCAATAAGAATGTGAAGAATATCCTAGTCAAGATGGTAGTGATATACAAAGATTGGGCCGAGAAGCTTCCATTTGTCTTGTGGGGTTATAGGACTTCTATCCGTGCATTAACTAGGGCAACACCTTACTCCTTGGTTTATGATAGTGAGGTAGTGATTCCTATTGAGGTGGAGGTACAATCTTTAGGGGTGTTAGTAGAAACCAAAGTCCTAGAAGAGGATTGGGCTAAGTCGAGATATGAACCATTGGCTTTGATAGATGAGAAGAGGGCTAAGGCACAATACTATGCACAAGAATACCAAAAAAGTATTGCTAGAGCATTCAACAAGAAAGTGAAACCAAGAAACCTTAAAGAAGGGGACTTGGTCCTATAGGTGCTTAGAAATGAGACTTTTGATCCAAGAGGAAAAATGAAGCCTAGATGGTTTGGGCCTTTTATCATTAAGAAGATCATATCTGGAGGTGCTACAAGAATTATAGATTTGGATTGGGAAGAGATGCTTCGCCCCATTAACATGGACAGGCTCCACAAATACCACATTTAAAAGAAAAAGAAAAAAGCCTGCTAGGTTGAAAATCTGAATGGGCGGCTTAGACAAAAATTAAGGCAAAAAAATCTCGTTAGATTGAAAACTTGAAAGGGCAGTCTAGGCAAAAGTTAGGGAAAAAGACCATGGGCATGGTGAAAATTCCTTAAAGGACGTCATGGGCAAAAATTACATGGTAAAGGAAAAAGAAAAGAAATGAAAAAAAAAATGAGGTGACAATAAGCAAAGATAATAAAAAGGAAATTCTCTCATTACTCAAATTAAAAGATAATAAGTTTGTATTCATATGGGATTTGGAACATTTTAATCATTTATTAAAGTCAAAAACAAAAACATGAGAATCATAAAAGTGCAGAAAAATAAATTATGGGGCCCTCAAGGTGGTCACTCAATCCTTGTTACCTTCTTACTAGTCATCATATAAGCTTTCTCGTCCTTCAGAATCCACTTCATGTCATCCTCTAACCATTGCTTGTAACTTGCAGTGGGGCAGGTGTATTTGGGAGGAACAATGTCTTTCATCACCCTATGACGTGGCCAAGCTTCACTAATCCTACCCAAGTTCCTATTAGTGAACATCATGGTTTGGAAGGCACCCTCATCATCTGGAGCTCCTTGACGCTCTCCAAATTGTCTTGAGATATGACAAGTGGAGTAGTAAGAGTAGCATTGAAGCCTAACTAAAGTCACACAATGATCCTTGCAACAATTGTGGACTATGCTTAAGACGTGCAACCATTCTACGACCCACTGAATGTCGGTCTCCTTAAGATGATCCATAAGATCCATGTACGCTTCAAAGCCCATCACATTCTGAAGCCGATGGTCCTTAAGATGCCGAGGAAGGTAGGTGTTAAGGGGCACTGTAGGAGGTTGAAGCAACCAAAGCCTCTCTTGTAGCCATATCTAAAAAAAGAAAGAAAAGAGAGGAGAGAGGAAAAGGAGAAAAGAAAAAAAAAAAAAAAAAGGAAAGGAAAAAAAGAGAATGGAGAGCATGAGTGCAAAAAATATATATATAAATGATGAAAGACGATATAAGATGCCTCGATGGGTTAAAAACCAAAAGGTAATCCATGCAAAACTAGAGGAATGTCGCTAGGTTGAGAACCTAGGCAAAAGTTAGGGATTATACCTAAAGAAGACAAGGACTTCCTGCAAAGAAGGTTGCTTCCTTCCTTCCTCTTAGAGGCATCCAAACCATTGAGGGTTTTCACCAAGATCAAGCCCACTGGATTACCTCTCTTTAGCGCATAAGCCACCATGCATATTCGAAGGTCCACACAATAAGACTTTTGGACCAAGAAATACCTTGCAAGGGCACATAAACAAAAGGTACGAAGGTAGTACGATCGTGGCCTCTCACCCTTAAGAAGGCCCAAACCGAAAAAGTAATCAAAGACCAGCCTAAGGTTGAGTTTGCCAAAGACACACCACCTATTGGCTGTGGTATTAGGGACGCCTAACACAACTCACAGCAAGGAAGGAAGATCCCCACCTATGGTAGGAAAGATGAAAGCATTAATATCCAGTTCACCCATAATGGCAACAAATTCCTCGATAGTGGGGCATAATTCTATTTTGTTGATGTGAAATACATGCCAAGAAGGAACCTAATAGTTAGTAGTAGAATGAAGAAGAGACTCATCCATCCTAATTTGATGGTAAGGGAAGATGCAAGAAAGGACATAGGAGTAATAGAATCCTTGAAATCGGAACCAGGCTTCCTAATCTAAGTGAAGACATCAAAAGGAGAGTTTTCTACCATTGAGAGACCTTAAAAAAATGTTCTCTGGGTTGGAAATATGTTGGTGAGGGTTTTGGACTCAAACGGCTACATTTATACTTAAGTAAGTCGACTAGGGTTTTTCTGATTTGTGGTCCATGTATGCAGAATCAACCATGCATATGCAAAGTCAAATTTGACTTTGCGTACGCAAGCTCATCTCCACGTACGCACGACGCTTGGCAAAAGCCCATGTTCCCCTGTTTTAAGCAGAGTTTTCCTACTCCAAAACATTCCAAGGGTCCTTGTGTGTTTGGGTTTATGCCCCAAAAATCCAATTTATTGGCATGTCATATATAATTAAATTGTTTTAATTATATAAGACTATTTATAAATGAACTAATGAGACATTATCTTAGTCCATGAAATGCATTATATGTGATTTAGTCACAGAAGATGTAAATTACAAGTTCCTTGTAAACTCAAAATGTAGTTCGTAGTCGGTGATAAAATTGGGCGTTTCATCTGCGAAGACTATAATATATCAATTAAGATGATTTGTCTTGATCATGGAAGTGGAGACTTCTAGTTGGTGTGTTGATATGTGTTAAGGGTTAAGACATATTGAACTAGACTGCTGTGAGATTTATTATTCTCCTAATGACTATCAAATGAATAATAAATCTCATGACTTCTATTTACATCAACTCTAAATCCTAAGAGGATAATGGACTTGATCATGAGGTGTAGGTTGCTTTGATATATCAGGAGTGAAATCTATTAGTCAAGATCAAAACCTCAGTATATTGGGCAGCCGCATTTAGTATTGATGGAACATATATTCTCAAGATGGAATTCATAATCTCTTAACGCAGATATGAAATATTCCCTTGAAATAAGTTTAATGAGTTTAGTTATTCAGAGTGTTGGACCCCACCACTTTAGTAAAGAGTTACTAAAGTATATATTTATAAAATTGGATTTCATAAATATATGATGAATAACATAAAGGATTAAACCGGGTACTTAAGAATTAAGATGCAATAATCTTCAAAGTGGCAGTCAATATTCATGATTTTGTATTACTACGAATATTTTAATGAAGGGGTTGCATGTATAATAAAGTCTTGAGATATAATTTATAGATAAGGCCTAGAGGGCAACTATATTTATATAGTGATATTAAATATAGTTAATGGTAACCTTGGACTTGTCAAGAGTTGACAGAAAAGCCCAAGGCCCATTGGAGCTAGTGTCTTATTGGTCCCTTTTGGTCCCACTCCAAGCCACACACAAGAGCCCAATTGGAATGGCCCAAAAGGCTAGCCCAATTAGATAATCAGTTATATATATATATAAGGAGAGAAACATACAGAATTTTATTAATGTTTTCATAAGACTTTTCATGAGGGTTTTCATGAAGAATATACAAGAAATGAAATAGTTTGTATGTGAGTGTTGGACACTCTCTTATTCTCTCATTGGAAACTGATTAAGAGACCACACTTCTTGGGCATCAAGTGGAATTGGAGTGAAGATTGAGAGTCTTCCCAAGTACTTTTATTCAGATTGTTTTGAATTTCACCATACCAAGGTACGCTTTCTTGTTCTCAAATTCTGAAACTTACATAGCATATGTTATCAATTGCGAATGAAGTAGATCCGTTAATTTTCCACTGCATGTGTTTTGTATGCGATACAACCATGTATTTTTCCAACACTATGACCTAAAGAATCATTCAAGACACATTCCAAGCACAAGATTGCAAGCATCAAAGAAGAAAAGTTATATAAAAACATACAATTTATCATTATCTTGTAAATTAAGTGCTAAATTCCATTCAAAAGCATAATGTAAAAAGATGTTCTTAAATACAATCCTTTGGCTCAAACCAAACCCAAATGTTTGCTAAAGGGAATAAAAAAACATTAAAAGCGAAAAAGATAAGGACAAAAGTTGTGTGTTGTATATATACTGTGACTACAGGTAATCAACGGTGTTGCCTTTTCCTTAGCTGGTAGCTAAAACTCGCCTCTAAGTCCTCCTTCTTACCACCACCATCATCATCATCACCACCGCCTGGGTGGGCCACTCCTCTAGGACCATATAGCTCCCTCGAGTAGTTGGTTACCTCCAACTTGAGATTCTTGGCCAACCATACTTACTCCTCATGCTTTTGGTTAGTGGGCTGCAATTCAAAGAAAGAAGGTTTAGTGACCAAACCAAAAAGAGAAAAATGGCAAAAAGAGAAAGAACAAAGGGAGGGAAGAACTTACCACTCAAGTGTTGGGAGGGAAATAATAGCCAATGACATTAGGTTTACAGGGCACGTCATGCTTTTGAGCAAAGCCATATGGGCCATAAGTATATACCATCCAAGGGATATGTGGAGGATCAATGGGCTCATTGGCAGTAGGTCCCTCTTATTACAATTTTCCACATTAGGAGTCATGACATACAAAGAAGAAAAAAAAAAGAACAAGAGTTTGAGCATATACCTGAACAGTAAAAGAAAGCATGAGGCAAGTGACGTTGAACTCCTCATAGTCCAACCCCTTAAGAAGACACTCGGCATAAGAAACACCACTCCCCCACAAGTTGTATTCAGCATCAGTCATGAAGTGTAGGGCAAGCATGAACTTAGAAAGGGGCTGGCCAGTCCATAGGGCCCAGTTTACCTATAAAATCACAAAGTTAGAAGGAGAGTATTCAAAGGGTAATACAAGAAGAAGCATGAACAACTAGAACTCTTAAATTTAACCCATCTAAAGTCAACCTTGCAAGATGCTCCTTCACTTGAGGAAAATCCCTTAGAACTAGGTCAGTGCCCAGAGTTATGAGGCGATACCTAACCACCCACTGCTGCAAAAAAGAGGAGGTCAAGCCACAGGTCAGATGCAATATGACAGTTTGCAAGATGATAGTTTGCAAGATGACAAATACAAGATGATGATTTTCAAGATGGTACAATTTGCAAGACTACAAGCTACAAATGGAAGTGTAAAAGAATGAAAAGAGATCTGCTACAAAGTGCCCTAGCTGAGAATGTCGAGGGTAGAGTAAAGATAAGTAAGACATGCTTGCCCTCAGTTGGCCTTAAAGTCCTGGGAGAGGGTTAGCCATCTCAAAGACACTGTTTGCCCACCGTTGGAAAAAAGGTAGGCCCCTAATAAGTGGAGAGGGAAAGCCCTAGCCATATGGATGCATTCATCCGTGGTTTTTTGTGGGATAAACATGTAATCCGACACCAAGTCGAAGTAGCAAACGGTCTTAGTAAAGTGCTTCCTCCCCAACATACCAATGCCCAACCGGATGCCCGACACACAATCCAAACTACTGATGGCCCCCTCAAAGCTAAGACCAATCATGCAATAAAAGTCATAGGGAGTCATCGTCATCTCCTGCTCGGCAATATGAAAGGTGCGGGTAGTGTCCCACCACCTCTCAATAAAGCACTGCACTAAGGTGGCATTAGTAGACTTCTCTAGAAGAAGACCAATGATAGGCTCAAAGCCTGCCTCTTGGATATAGCCCCTGGCTTAGAGGGTAATCAGGTTGAACCACTCCACCACCTTATTGATGCTTCCCCTACCAGCATAAGGGGATGATGACTGCAAAAAAAGAAAATGCCATTAGATTCATGATTCAAGTAAAATTTAGGAATATGGTGTTTTGATTCAAGAGTGAAGAAAAAAAGAATGATACAATGATATTCAGATGCAAAAACGACAAAAAGATGTGTTAGAGTTGCATATGGAAGTGAAATGGTTGAAAATGGGGTGAAAATGGGCAGTAGGGCTTCTACCAGTTGTCTAACGTACGCGAGTTAAAGCTCATGCATGCAAATATAGACCCTGCGTACGCAAGTCCATCCCCACGTATGTAGAAGCTCAAGAACATACTTGCGTATGCAAGAATAGAGCTACATACACATGAATGCAAGCTGTGTATGCAGGCCTGAGCCCACACATGCAAGAACATAGACAGAAGTAGTTCTTCAACGTTTTCAAGGAAGCATCATCCAAAATCAATCTTAGACATGTTTCTACCCTTCTTAAGGTGTCAGGTTTTCATCTAAACCCATCCCATAGAAAAACCCAAGCATTTACATAACCAAAAGCACATTTAAACCGAAGACCATAGAGAAACTTAAAAATAAGAAGAAAAAAAATGAAAAACTTACAGATTCACCCATGGGAATGTGATTTTCTGGCCAATATGTCAATGGTGGAGGTCCCACCAACCTCATGGCTCCATTCTAGCGGGTGAGATGGAAGGCATCAGAAGATAGGACATAGGAGGATTTCTTGGCCTTGGGTGCCATTGGAGAAGTTGATGAGAGATTGAGAGAAAATGAGAAAATAAGAGAGTTTGAGAGAATGAGAGAGTTAGGAAGTGAGGAAAAGAAAGAGGGGAGGGGGGTTTTTGTAGAGAGAAAAGAGAGAGGAGTTATGAAGAATATGGAGAGGTGAGGGAGATGGAGAGAATAAGGAAGAAGAAAAGAAACAGTTGGTAACCGTTAGAGAAAAGGAAAAGGCGTGAACATACCAGATGGCTAAACTATATGTAGTTTAGGCCTTACCACTAAACTATGTGTAGTTTATTCATGAACAGTAAAAAAAAGAAAAAAAAGAGGGAAGACTTCTAAAATTAGACATAGAATTATCAAAAAAAGTTCCCCAGTGGTTCAAGCACATCAAGAACCTTCCCTAGGGAATCAAGATACCAAACATCATCCTCAGTAAGGAAGTAGAAGACTCTTCCTCAATATTTCAAGAACATTAAGAACATTTCCCGGCAGATCAAGATACTAAACATCATCCTCAGTAAGGAAGTAGAAGACTCTTCTATAATATTTCAAGTATCTCAAGCAAAGTATCCCAGCGCAGGAAGCAGAAGATTCTTCCTCAAATGGATTAAACCTATCAAACATCATCCTAAGTAAGGAAGTAGAAGACTCTTCCTCAATATTTCAAGCATTTAAAGCAAATCCCAGTGAGAAAGCAGAAGATTCTTCCTATATCTTAACCCTATTAAAAACTATTTAAATACTTGCATTCTAGACTCACACACACACACACACACACTAACATACATCTAACAAACAACATGACATCTTTAACCCTAAACAAATATTTATCCATCTATCCAAACAAAGGGAGCCAAATGTGTTAAAGAAACCCTAACACTCATCTAACATATGAAAACCCTAAAACAAAGCAACAATTAAAATATGGCAACAAGTATATCATCAAACAAAGACATATCGAAAACAAAACGTTAACACATTAGAAACCCTAATTATACATCTAAAAACCTTAATACAAATGCATGAACATTGCTAATGCATGAACATTGCTAATGCATGACTTACCCTTTACTTACCTCTTAGTTTTACAGCACCTATGGCATCAGTGCATGAACATGTGAATGAATGACATTAAAACTAAAAAACCATAAACTAAACCTTAATCTAGATTTGCGATAACAAACAAACATGTTAAAAGGTAAACAGACAGTTATAGGGGTTTGAATCATGTGAAAAAAAAGGTTGTGCAGACAGACAGTTATAGGGGTTTGAATCATGTGAAAAAAAAGGTTGTGCAGACAAACATGTTAAAAGGTAAACAGACAGTTATAGGGGTTTGAATCATGTGAAAAAAAAGGTTGTGCAGACAAACATGCGAAGTCAGAATCAAAAAAAAAAAAATTAGGGTTTCTAGGTAACGGCATCACGCACGCTAGAACAGGTCTGCGTATGCGTGAGTTCAGCCTGCATGCGTAGGCTAAAGCACACGCACGCAAATCCTTACCCAGAAAACCTAATTACACAGAAACAAAGCAATAACCAAACAAGACATAAAACATAAAATCTAGCAACCTAAAATGTTTAAAGATATAAAAAGAACCTAAAACTAACCTAAAAAACATGTACAAACATAAACTAAGTAGTTTAAAACAAAGATTAAGGCAAAAAGGAGAAGAAAGTTTTAAAGCATACCTTAAAACAAAAGCTCCTAGGCTTGATTTTTGATCGTTCCCCTCAATCAAGTCTATCACAATTCAATAAAATAGTGATTAATAATCTTTAAACTCAAAGGATTGGGGACAAAATAGGTCACAATCAAATAAAATTGACTTAAGGGTGTTTTGTGAAAAACTCCCCTTTGATTCACTATTTTCTAGTGAATCTTAGGTTTTTCCCATGGGATTTCTGTGTGTTTTGAAAATATACCATGTAAGGCTTTTTATATTTAAAAAAATGTGGTTTGGAATAGCTCCTAGATGATGTGAGATTCGTTCTAGACCTCAGCCATTATTGTAGAAAACTTGCATTTCTTATACTTTTGAAACCCTAATTGCGTGCGCAAGAGCGTGCCTGCATATGCATGCATTGGCTCGTGTACATAGGCCACGACCCACGTACACAAGCCAAGGGCCACTTAGGTCAATTTATTTCCAAAAATAGATTTTTGCTCATTTAAAAAATTATATTTTCCATTTTAACACTCCTCAAGTAAAATTAATATCTAATTGGGCTCTAAATTGGCCTTGGACCTTAGAGTTCGAGCATCATTGGGGAACGCGGACCCGAGTCATAATGGGTACAAAATGCGGTGGCTCAGGCCTGAGCCGTAAGAGACAAAACATTTTTTTTTTACGTATGGCTCGGCCCCAACCCACGCACACGACACACATCACGCATAGCGAGGTGCAACTTTGAAGAACTGCATGGGATTCATATGTTCGAAGTTCTACCTTTGTTGCAAGTAAATGGTGAGTGACTCACTATCTAAAAGTCACTAAGAAGAAAAAGGAAAACAAGCAAGAGTGCTCTTGCGAGCTAACCCAACAAACAACAAAAGCATATAGTCTCTGTGGTGTTTATCCAAGGCTCTTGCCTTAAACTTCTCCGGGTGACTTATTCCTCTTGTCTTCTTCACTTCTTTCTCTACCTTTTCTGGTGAGGCTCTCACCTCGGGTTTTCCTTGGCCTCTTTCTTTGTCACTATCTCTACCTATTTCTACTGTGCCTATATGTTCAATTCTCGGAGGATATATGCATGAGTAGGATCCATTAGGGATGGTGAAAAACTTGCTGAGGAGTGCATGGGGGAGAATCTTCTGCCTCTCACGACTTGCTTGTAGATGAGAAACTCGCTGAGGAGTAGTGATCCACTAGGGAAGAATCTTTTACTTCTTTCATGGTCCATGGAGGACTTTTGAGGAAGAATCTTCTACTTCCTTGCTAGGGATTTTTGTATGAGACTTACCGGGAAGAATCTTCTGCTCCCTTACTAGGGGATACTTCGGGAAGAATCTTCTACTTCCTTATAGGGGACATGCCTTGGTATACTTGGATCCATTAGGAAGGAATCTTCTACCTCCTCTATGGGTGTAATGCTTGATACGCTTGAGTTTATGGGGATGAGTCTTCTACTTCATATTATGAGAATGATATTTGATACATTTGGGAAGAATCTTCTACTTTTTTACTTGAAATTTGCTTTAGATGCTTGAGACATTGAGGAAGAGTCTTCTGCTTCCTTTTTGAGGATGATCTCTAACATTCTTAAGCCACTGAGGGAAAGTTCTTGAGGTGCTTGCACCATTGGGAATGGTTCTTGATGCACTTGATCCATTAGGGAGCCTTTTGATATGCTTGATCCATTGGGAAAATTTATTTTTGATAATTTGTGTTTAATTGTAGGAGTCTTGTGATGTCCCTCCTTTGAAGGAAAGAAGAAAAGGATTTTTTATTTTGTTACTGTTAATGACTAAACTACATGTAGTTTAATGGTGAGGCCTAAACTACACGTAGTTTAGCCATCAAGTGTGTCCCCGCCTTTTCATTTTCTCCAATGTTTACCAACCGTTTCTTTTCTTCTTCTTCATTCTCTTCACCTCCCTTACCTCTTCATATTCTTCATAACTCCTCTCTCTTTTCTCTCTACAAAAACCTCCCTCCCCTATTTCTTTTCCTCACCTTCTGACTCCCTCATTCTCTCAAATTCTTTCATTTTCTCTCTCTCTCTCTCATCATCTCCTCCAATGGTACCCAAGGCCAAGAAATCCTCCTACATCCTATCTTTTAATGCCTTCCATGTCACCCATTGGAGTAGAGCCACGAGGTTGGTGGGACCTCCACCATTGATAAATCGGCCAGAGAATCACATTCCCATGGGTGAACTGTAAATTTTTCATTTTTTTGCTCATTCTCAAGTTTCTCTCTGATCTTTGGTTTAAATGTGTTTTTGTCCATGTAAATGCTTGGGTTTTGCTATGGGATGAGTGTAGATGAGAACCTGATGTCTTAGGAGGGGTAGGAACATGTCTAGGATTGATTTTGGATGATGCCTCCTTGAAAATGTTAAAGAACTGCTTTTGTCTATGTTCTTAAGTGCGTGCGCTAGGGCCTGCGTGTGCAGTTTGTATTCATGCGTACGCAACTCTGTCCTTGCGTATGAAGGTATGTTCTTGAGATTTTGCATACGTGGGAATGGACCTTCCTACGCGGGGTCTTGTCTGCATGCGTGGGCTTTGACCCACGTACGTGAGACACTTGGCAGAAGCCCTGCTCTACGCATTTTTACTCCTTTTTCATCCATTCCACTTCCATATGCAATTCTAACACACCTTTTTTCCATTTTTGTATCTGAACATCACTGTATTATTATTTTTATCTTCACTCTTGCATCAAAACACCATATTCCTTAAATTTCACTTGAATCATGAATCTAACGATATTTTCTTTCTTTTTGCAGTCATCAATCCCTTTTGCTGGTAAGGGAGCACCAATAAGGTGGTGGAATGGTTCAACCTACTTGCCCTTGAAATCAGAGGCTATATCTGGGATGCGGGCTTTGAGCCTATCGTGAGTCTCATTCCAGAGAAGTTCGAGAGTGCTACTCTGGTGTAATGCCTCATTGAAAGGTGGTGGAATACCACTCACACCTTTCATATCGCCGAGCGCGAGATGATGGTGACTCCTTAAAACTTCTACCACATGACCAACCTTAGCTTTGAGGGGGCCATCATTAGTTTGGACGACGTGTTGGGTATGTATCTAGGCATTGACAAGTTGGGGAGGAAGTACTCCTCTGAGACCACCCGCTACTTTGACCTAGTGTCAGATTACATGTTCCTCCCATAGAGGACCATAGAGGAGTGTGTCTGCATGGCTAGGGCTTTCCTTCTCCACTTGCTAGGGGCTTACCCTTTCACCAATGGTGGGCAAACGGTGTCCTTGAGGTGGCTAACCCTCTTCTAAGACTTTAGAGAGGCACAAAGGGCTAATTAGGGGCAAGCATGTCTTGCTTATCTTTACTCCACCCTTGACACTTTTAGTCAGGGCACATTGCTACAGCTTGTGGGGCCTTATAGGCTCCTTGAGGTTAGTTCTCTTTTCATTCTTTACACTTTCATTTATAGCTTGTAGTCTTGCAAACTGTATTGCCTTGAAACAGTCATCTTGCATCTGTTATCTTGCATATGCCGTCTTGTAAACTGTCATCTTGTATCCAACCTGTGGTTTGTGCTTCTTTCTTGTAGTGGTGGGTGGTTAGGTATGGCCTCATAACTTTGGGCACCGACCTAGTTCTCAGGTGTTAGGATTAGTGCCCTTAAATCCTATTGTATAATGCTATGTATGATATTATGTATGACATGATGTATGACTTAATATTATGATTGATAAAGTTGTTTTATTATTATCTAAAATAATGGTAACATGAATATGGAACATTATCATATAGTCCATGAGATGCATAGTATGTGATTTATGTGAAAAGTCACAGAAGATATAAATCACAAGTTCTTTGTAAGGAGGGGGCGGCCAAAATGCTAAGTCTGGAAAAAAGGAAGATAGAGAAGCCTTGGAGGAAGAGAAATTAAAGGTCAACTCCCCCGAAGACACCTTAGAATGGAAAGTCAACAAGGGGCTTTTGGAGAAAAGGCACCAAAAGAAGAGAATTATGAGAAACAAGGAATGGGTCAGCCACCAAAGCTGCTGGCACGCTACGGGCTCTGTTGCCCAGGAGAGCAAAGAGAGAGAACTAGTGGTACCCCGGAGCCCTAATGTGACGCTATAAAAGGAGGAAGGAGTAACAGTGAAATGATTATTCAGCAATAGGGAAATCATAATATAATCATTGAGAAAACTCTGTCAAAACTCAAAGAAAATAGAGAAATATCCCTCGGTATCCTAGAAACAGCCACTATAGTACATACTTGGATTCAAAAGGATTTAAACTGTGCAAGTCTTAGAGGCATAAATAGCCATCTAAGTCTGTAATTTATGAGCTTATTTGGACCTTGTTTCACATCTTAGTGAGCACATTGTAATCCATAATTAAGAGAACTAATGGAGTATTTCTTATTGATTTGTGGATCCCTAATAATTATTTTTGTGTGTTTCTTTATTGTTAGGATTAGTGCCCTTAAATCCTATTGTATGATACTATGTATGATATTATGTATGACATTATGTATGACATGATGTATGACTTTATATTGTGATTGATAAAGTTATTTTATTATTATCTAAAATAATGGTAACGTGAATATGAGACATTATCATATAGTCCATGAGATGCATTGTATGTGATTTATGTGAA